>NW_019104205.1:0-111820 GCF_001856785.1 Myzus persicae
ACTGTCTACGGCTGTCTGTTACTGTTACATTATTATAGTCATAAACATAATTATGTTTATGAAAAACGCTAATTACAGTAACTAACATTTGATATATTTGACATGTACTTATAGCGATCAATGATAGAATTGTAATCTAGTGTAAGTATGAGAAATGAGAATTAAAGTTGAGTGGACCTAAAGATGAAACATAATTGTCTTTACATTTTTCTATACCTATATTCAATACAGTTTTCGGATACAGTCTAACGATCACTAAAAACTCAATTAAATTCCCCTCAGAGATTTTCCCGTCTTTGAATACATAATTCTGTACCCATATAATTTATATACATGCATAATCAACCTGTTGATATTATTCCTACAACGAAATCGGTTTGTGAGAAATGTAACGGATAAGCGATAATCTGATAACAGAAATAATTGTTGTCTTACTATTTACTATATAATATTATTAATGCGAGGAAAAAGTAATGTGCATCTTAGAAAAAAGAGTTCACGGTCGCACAAAATAGTCTATCGTCATTCGTCAATAGGTAGGTACTAGTTTCTGCCCCCTCTTTGCAGATAATATGTATAAACATGTAATATTATTATTATATTAAACACATTCGCTATAATTCTCTTGCCTGTATGTATATATGGAATGAATGCACAGTAGCTAATTAAACGCTAATTAGCAATCATGTCGGATTCGTGGAACGTCGAAGTAAACCGGGTTTAATTTTTTTTTCCTCTCAAACATGTCCTCGTTTACTTATTTTTTATGGGCCAGATGACATTTGCGTTAACTAGTATAGACGGTATACATACGATGTGGGGAAACGTTTATAATTATTGTATATATCCAAGAATGTCCAGGAGGAATGGCGCGAATTGTAATGTGCATGCGTGTATTATGTATATATACCTCCGTATGCGCACAACGGAATTATATTCTGCAATTCATTTTTTTTATACATATATATATATACTTCTTTTTTAATTTATTAGATATCGTAATTAATATACTGATAGGTAACCGCTACCGGTGTATATATAAATACACGTCGCGAATTGTACTGAAAAAAAAATAATTACAATGAGAGAATTGCATTTAATCTATTTGCCCTTTTATATATATGTGTATATATTTTTCTCATCACTTGAGCAGTTCCTTAACCCCGATACGTCGTGAAATTATTTACAGATTTTTCGATTTACCTATACTTGCTGAAAACGTGTTTACATGTGACCATTAATTGAAAATCAGTTTGATCGCACACACAAGATAGATAGGTACACACACAAGTGTGCAACATGCGTTTATCATATTATATCGGCAGATATTACAACGTACAGTGTTCCCGTAATAATTTGATATTTGAAAATATGTCGAGACAACAAAAAGAGTGTTCAGGGTAAAATTGAAAAGGATGGCACAGCGTGGATGTGAAAAAAAAACAATAATATAATGTTGAGAGCACATGAGTTGCGAAAGCACCGAAAAAAAGTGTACCTAGATGAATAATTATTGTGGCTGTATTATATGAGTGTGAGTTATTATTGTTATCACATAAGACATTTTTGAGTCATTTTTTTCGTATTCTAGAAATTTTGATTCGCAAAATGTAAATGCAACGTCATATGGAATTGGCTTCGTTCTAGACGAATCTATATTATATTATTATCTTATTTTTGGTTTCCAAACAGTCATAAACTTTTAAACTATCTTGCCGCAATATTTCACAAAATGTAATAATTTGAGCGTGGATTAAACGCCAAAAAATGGCCTAAAATCCTTGTAAAAATCTTCTAATATAGGCAGACATTCAATAAAATATTATTCAGTATTCGTGCCTAATCCAGTCGTATTGACTTTTGCACGTGGATGGTTGATGATTTTGTTTTTATGTATTTATAATGGAAATATTGTAGCTTGTAAGCGAAAATCAAAATCATTTACAAATTATAGACAGTTATAAAAGTTATATAAGTATGGATAGTTATGATTAGATTAATCATATTATAGCTGTGCGCTTTTAAGTTTTGATAGTCGAGTACGCATGAATAACTATTATTCAAAAACACCTGATCAAAATGAATTGCTTAATGTCGTTTCCCATTTTAAATATTTATATAGGACGCGATTCGTGTATAAAAATAATTCGACAGACTCGAAAAGCACTTAAAAGGCGCTCCGAACACAATAATATGCATATTATATTAAATACTGTATATTTCTACTTACAAATCGAAAAATCAGATTAATCGAACATTTACATGTAAACAATTATAATAATGTAGTGGCCTGGTGTGACGCTGCGTTTGGCTTCAGTCACAAACGTGTTCTGAGATCAAGCATCAGCAGGTGTCACTAGTTCCCGGATGGATGACCATTGACCACCAGGGTTTTAGAGGCAAATTCTCGCCACTCATACACGTACTCTATAGCCGACCGTACCCACCCCTACAATTATAAACCTTCTGAATAACCTTCAGGCTAATGACCATCGATGTTGAAGCCTCAACTGGATAAGAAAAAAAAATATTATATGAAATAACAATCATATTTTATAATATTAATAACACATTTTTGTATCAAGTAAAACCCGGAAAACACAATTTTGAAAATATGCATCTTATCAACGAACTGACTGCTACGTATAATAATATATTATTATTTATTAATATTATTATTTTTTTTTTCATAGGTTTATAAGATAGATAAGTACTCAAATCGTGATCACACTTATTCGAATAACACACGTAGATATAATAATATCTCATACTTATATACCTCATATATACTGAAACTGTATATACATCCTACCTACTATTATAGGTATATAATAATATTATAATGTTGGTGTTCATGGTATCGCCTATCTATATACGGGACTCGGCGCACGTCGTTTACGCGCTTACCATATAAATATATGATAATATAATGTGTGTACATATATATATATATGTGTACATGCATACCCAATCGTACTAATAATAATCCGTCGGTGGGGGGGGGGACGACCGGCCGTGTTGTAAGCTCATTTTAATAAGCTAATCGATAAGGACCCGCCGCGATATCTGCGCCTGTTATGAGGCGACAATGTGTATAAAATATAAATACTTTGTGCGAAGCTGTAAAATATCGCGTGCAGATCATATCTGGGGTCCGGTTTAATTGACAGGTGCGCGCTCACACCTGTTTGAATTGCGGTTGCGCCGTTGTCTGTGTGTGTTTTTTCCCCGCTCCGTGAGGCGCAAAACAATGACCGAGACGGGTTCGACGCGAATGGCAACAATAAAAAATAAACGTTTGTACATTTGAGTGTGTGTGTGTGTGTGTGTCTGTGTGTGTGTCTGTGTGTGTGTACGCGAGCACAGGAAAGAAAACCATTGTCGTGCATATACATAGGTATATACACACGATTGCAGTAGAGAGTCGATGGTAGGGTATTATATAATAATATTATGTACGTGGAACTGCGGCGAAACGATATCGAACTGATTTCGTAATTCGATTATATTACTTACACCGGCCGGCGATTTTTGATCTAGACCATAATGGATCGCTGCAGCGTAAATGATGGATGTCGTATACGGTGTGGTTTTATTTTCACCGTCGTTGTTGAGTGTAAGATTAATTAAAACGGCCCACGAATTTTATTATTTAAAATCGAGTAAATATGCCTAATTTAAAAAAAAAATAGATCTTAACACTGGAGGTACATATACTGCATAATGTTATGATAAATCCAGACGAAATCGCCGACGGAAACACTGTTGTACGTATTATATGTCCACATGCCGTCGGAAATAAATTCATGAATGCCATTTTTAATATAGCTTCCGTATCAACTGTACCTATTGAGCAGGTTGCATATAAACACGAACACAATATGATCATATTGAAGCAGATACTTACGTGAAAATCAAAATAATATTTCTCAACAACAATACATGGTAATAATAAAAAATAATAATATCCGCCTACATTATATTTAATATTATATAATATAATAAATAAAACTATACTGGAGACCAACTTGACTGTGTATAGGTGTATAATATATAAAAATCTCGGAGGGGAAAAAAATACGATTTAGGTGTATACGTCTACGTCATCAACAGAAATCGTTTCTATAATTACTGCAGTGGCGTCAAGGCGGCCACTTCAAAAATGACCTGAGTTTCATTAATCTTCCGAAATATCATATTATAATATACGTTGGTCTCTTTCTTTATTCATATTTTATTTCCACCACCACCCTCTTTCTCGTATATATATTTCCATAAACTATATAACCGGTCTCTGGTTTTTTTTTCCATCTTTTTTTCGGGTCCCTAATGTAAAACGTAATTTGTTTGCAACGGCTTAAAGGAGCCGCTCGGGCCCAGGGATGAGCCTTATCGCCGAGGGATAAATTACAGGGTGTAGTTTTGGCAGCTACCGTGATTGATGAACGACCTCTCTGGTCCGCGCCGCCGCCATCGCCGCCGCCGCCGCTGCGATTTTTATCCACGTACATATAATATATATATATAGCAGACTCGTGAATTTATATTATGTGATGCTAAAAACGAACAACAGTCAATATACAGATAGGTAGGTACGAGATAATAATTACTACTGCAGTGACGTTACCTATTTTCAGTGTAATATAATACAATATTATTATTATACCGACTGGTCTTGTCGCAACTGTACATATAGGTAGAAATCTACTAAAGGCTAAACGATAATATATATGTAATATTGTTGTATACTTGTACCTATATGGATACGTAAGTCAACAATTTGAGTAAATTTTTATCGTTTTATTTCCACTCTTATCATTTATGTATTAACTAGAATCGTGTGTAAACATTAAGCTGATAAATAACGACTTCATTTTAAATCTCATCCCATTTAAGTTTTTGATAATATATTGGTACTCTTACTCTTTATGAAATTCACTATCTCACTATTAGTGGACTCTCCAACTTTGCGTGTTGTGCGTATTATGATATAAATGATATTCCTGATTTCTGAATAGGATTTTAACCATAAAGTGTACATTTTTATTTTAATCAAACACAATAATCAATATATATATTTCTTAATCCCACAATATTTGAGGCAAAACTTTGTACTTCAAGGTAATATTTTAGTAATTTTGAATATCCATCCAACTCAACATTATACGTAAAGTACTACCCGCAATAGGTGACTTCCAACATCAAGCGATTCGCCTTACGAATGTATTTTGATATCGTAATAACTTATTGTAATATAGGTACATGTGTGCATAAATAAATTATGGACTGTTCTTTCTTTTCTCCGATAAATAAATTTTAAAAAACTTTCATAATACTAAACATTTTTTTATTTCTTACCTACTTCAATAGCTTAACGGTAATACATTAGAAACATGTAATAATAAAATATTTGTAATTCTACGAATCGACTAATATCCACAAGGTATATTATACATGTACCTAGGTATATATTGCTAAATTCTAACGCGATCAAAACGATTACGATGAACATAAAAAACCTCTAATGTCTACCTGCATAACGCCTATAAGATAAATTAACAATAAACGAATGACTCGTGTAATAATTTATAATAACAAAAAAACTTCTAAACGTTCATTATGAGCCACAATGAATGTGTTTTGTTTTTATGACTTGTGTGTACATACAAATATTATGTCTCCTAGTCCCTAGAGGTTGTTGCAATATAGGTATACGTTTTACGATCCATTGAAGTCAGACTAGACATTTATCACGTTATGTTCGACTTTAAAACATCAGTTTATTCAAGAGCGTATAACGTTATAATATTATAGTTCTTTTTAAAATGTATCTATATACCCACTAATCTTAAATTTACCGTTTTTATAACGGCCATATTATAGTGTTAGGCTTACTGCACAGTAGCGGAAAATGCATTTTTCGTTGAATTATTAAACAGTTAAACTGCACAAAAATACATTTTCTACAGGCGGATTAATATTTTATTGAAATCGTCGAAACGAATAAGATGTCTAAACATTATATTTTTACCTCTCTTTACAATCCGTTATATTTTAACCATTAGTATGATACTATATATACGCTCGTTTGACTCGGGTCTGCCTAAAAAGTAAAAACAGAAGAAAAATAAAATAAATACTCTGATAGTTACCCAATATCTCTCATAATTCATAATATATAATATGTTATAGGTAGTTCAATATTGTGTATGATATGATGAAAAATAATCCACGAATAATAAAATAAATATATTAGGTATAAATAAATAAAGTTTCATTGAAAAACATTATTCTATTCAATAGGGTTAATATTATACAGTATAAGCAATAATAATTAGGTCATGTTTTCAATTATATTCCAAAAAGCTTGTTTCTGAATATTGAAAGTCTTATAAATGTCATAAATAAGTATATTGTATTATGTAATAAAGTTGAGTTTAGGGAAATGATGGGCATAATAAATTTATCACTTTTGTTAATAATGATTTACCATAATTGATAGTAAAAATTATGATAATTGCTGTTCATCGCATTATAATATTCGTATTGTAATATTTTTTATCCAGAGACCTCACAGAATCATAATTTACGAAACACTGCACTAACGGATTCAATCAAGGCAGGAGCCTCGTGTGCATCCGACCTTCACATAATTATAAAACAAAATATAAAACGGCTCGCAGAGAACAAATATTAAACAAAATTTCAAGATGAAAGACGATACGCGATTGTTTGATAGTAATATAAACCTTAACTTTTACAATACAACGAATATTAAAAACAATATTTTTCTGAATCGTAATTTATTGTGCATTACCCGTGAGTAAATATTTTGGTCAAGAATTATTATTTTAATGTGTTTTTAATTGTTATTATAAAATAAAATATAATGGCATACTAATATTGTATGCGTACAAACATATGAGGTTAAAAAAATCTCAACAAAAATGAATTTTTACTCTATTTAATGAGTAATGTGAGTAATCCTACAATGATTATACACTACGCTAATGCGTTTTCTTATTTGATACCACATTTCTGTTGTTACGTTTATAATAATAATAATAATATGTAATATGTATATATAGGCAGGTACACACAATAACCATTGAACATAGTCGTCATTCATGGGCTCCCGTGGTATCTAAAATAATTTTATGCTTTACATGGTTTAGACGATAATCGAGGTTATTATAAATTCGTTTTACCTCTAATGCACACTGCACACTATACACCGTATACAGTACAAATGTATGATGAACGATTATGATACTCGATAATATATTGTGTACTTTTGTTTTACACTATTTATGTAGTAATTTACAAAATATTCCACAAGATAAGAGTACAGCAATGAGTATCTGTTCAACAAGTATAATTTATTATTATGGTATTGTTGACTTTGATAATATGTACAGTGTTTGATTACAAAAAATAACTTAACATTTAAAAATTGTTATTTTTATTCTACATATCACGTTGACTGATATCTATATTCATCTATACGATACTTCGTACATTCAAATTCTGACATCAAACACATTTTGATTTTAATAATGTAATCTGTATAAGTAAAAGCTAAGTATCTTAATGAAAATGTATAACTATAGATTAGAAAAATAATTAAATTTTTTACTTAGATTCACTCCTTGAAACAAAATATTGCGCGTACCATTGGATTCTATATTATAAATGAAACAGAATTTTAACTGATCAATATTACCCAAGTCCCGAGACAAAAAGTTTTAAAATTAATACATTTTTTAATAATATTTGTTCGTTTATTGTTTCTACAAAATAATTATAAAATATTTTACTTTTTAAAATATTTACTCAATGCATTTTTAATATGATATTATTATAATTATTATACGTTCCTATTTCTTATATTATATTATATTACATCCCATCCTACACAGTCAAAAATTATATTATTATTCGATATATTCGTTTAAATTTTCATCAGGTGTTCAGATTGATTTTCTATAAATTGTTATATTGAAATGTCCATTTGCAGTTATATGATGATTGTAAAAATATTATGAAAGCAATTTAGATGAATAATTATTGTAAGTCTAGACTTTTAAGTATCTAGTAAAACCCAAGACATTAGCTTAATTTATTTGAACACCAAATATTTAGAAATGTATTATATACTTCGATACTATATACTTATTAAGCTTTATGTCTAGACGTATTTCTAAAAGCATAATTACCCTGAGATAGTAATATTTGTAGAAATAATTTTATGACATTTATTTAGCTAGAAATATTATTTTAAACTTTATGTTCTTGTGAAGCTCAATAAAATATTATGCTTCCAAACTTGGATTATATTAAATTGTCTAAGTGTACTAAATATATATCATTGTAGTTTGTAAATTGTAGGTATACATATAATATAATAAACATATTATACACATATGTATATATACTGTAGTACTAGTGTACTACACTAGTATATACTTAACAGTTAACTAAAATTGATTCTAATTATAAAATGTGGGTAAATGGGTACCGCTCTGCTGTACATTAGTTGTGGTGTGGGTCACTGTAATGAATGTATTGAATTTGAATTCAATGATATAAAATCATTGTATACGAAAAACGATTGAGAGCGGAAACGGTCTGTCAGCCTATATCAAATTTATTTCATATGTTTTTTGATATTGCTGTTCAACTATTAAATTTATTTATTTTTCACTGCCGAAAACATTGCATTTGAAAATCGCATTATGTGTATTAATATGTATTATATTATTAATATAATGTTATACTTACATACTTAAAAAATTTCTAGAACCCAGGAATAATATTTTTGAATTAGTAGAACAAAATAACTAAAAGTGTTATTCTTATTCTTCATTTAATTATCTAATTTCGTCCAAATTTTAACTTGAAATATTTATAAAAAAAAACTATGGTAATATATATGTTATACATTTTTTGTTACAGTATATTAAGCTACTTATGATAAGCCTTGTTTTAGATTTTCAACCCTTAACTAGAAAAATTGAACATTTTATTAAATTTTACTAACTATTAACTACAAAATAATTGTCTTGATTTTAATGAATTTTGTCAAAATTTGAACTTATTAACTAGGTACTTATAAAAAAAATTGTGCCTATGTATCTTTAATTTTTTTAAAATTTATATTAGCACAATGTATAAAGAACTTTGTATTAAATTTTTAAGAGCTGTTGGTTGACAACATTTTACTAAAAATTAATTTAGTCTTCTCGAATGCACTACTAGAAAAGATATTTAAGTTGAAAATCGAACATTATTTCGACTACTCATCATGTACACACACACAAAATAATAATAATAATAAACAACACATTATTGTAAAATCATTGTCTAATCTAAAATAAAATTGGATATTATGTTAAATACCTATCACATTATAATATAGAATGAAGCAATAAACTTAAATAAATACTGTGGACAATTAATAATGTAAGTTCCAAGAATACTTAAATACCTCTCAAGTATGAAACGAAAATATAAGATAAAACTTCAAAAATTACTAAATATACATTCTAAAGAGGGATTTTGAAAAGTTGTCAAAAATATATTTAACAGAAAAGGACTTCCAAATTGATGGTATGATAATTCAAAGGGGTTAAGATTAGCATCTTTCACTTATCGTTCTAATCAAAAAAATTAATAAAAACACTGAATCGACATTTTGTTATAACCATAGGTATTGTATAGTATTAATAGTATTCTTTTGGACATAACTGGAAAACTACTGGATTTATAAAGTATTTTTTTTTCTTTTTTTAGATCACTTTTTAGATTAGATACAGGTATATTGTCTAAATGCTACTGAAGTCACAAATATAAGACATATTGTACACTTTCTATTGAAATGTGTATAGATTGTTCTTCGGGCATGTCAGACTTGAGAAATTCCCAGTAGGCTTTAAGAAAATTGAAAAATAAAATAAACTGCAAAAACAACTCTGTCCAAAATCAATTTAAGAATTCATTGACGAAACGCTTTCAAATTTAATTTATAACACTTTACACACCCACAAGCTCACGGCCAACAAATAATGTAAGCAAAACAAGTGGCTTAACGAAACACGACCAACTTCAATTATAATTGTTTTATATATTTTGCTGCGCTGCACCGAGGCGGTCACTAAAGTATATTATAAAAGTAATAAGATACTAATAGATAATAATTGAATTTTAATAGCCTGTAATTATTTTGACAATAATTGTAATTCCAAATAATACAACGTTTGAATATTTTATTTTGTCTAAATATTGTACAAGTCCGTTCATAAAAATATTATTTAGGTATATTTTATACTCACCATCATGGACTTTCATAAAAATAAGATAAAATTAACAATCTACAAATGTTAAAATTTCTCTGATGTGAATAATTTGCAGATAAGGTACGGTTACAAATTACAACTGATATAGTTATATAATGTAATCTGAGAGTCTAATAATGAGTCATAATTTATTGATATGAATATATGATTATGATTATGATTATTAAAAAACATTAATATACGCCAGACAGTCGTAGGTTTAGTAAAATATTATGATAAGCTTAGTTTAATTGAAAAATTACAAATTAATTGCAGGTACAGTTTAAGGACCACTGACCAGTGTGAAGTTTGTGTAGTATAACACCAAAAAACAGAGAGATTGTAAAAACAATTGATTTTAAGCAATCTGTAAAGACCGTAAGTGCGTCGTGTATGTGGACCTTCTCCCCCCCCCCCGGTTCAGATATTCATAATTTCCCAGGATATTCCCCCAAAATCCAAACAGACCGATATTTCTCTCCCTCGTTTTTAAATATACAATACAAGTAACAAACGGCGACCACTCGAAGTACTTATCCTTCTCGCACTCGTCCAAAGCATACATTGTTTCTGTCGTCTCCGTTTAAATAATATATTGATAGTGTCTATATTATTATATACATTTTGTTAATGTGGTTAAAATGTCCCATTCCCCCACCCCCACCACCACAGCATAGATGTTTTATAGAGTCGTTGTCGATATCATATCGGTGCTGCGTACTCTGCAAAAGGGTAGGTATACGATATTATCGTCATTATTACGCAGTATATCCATCATAAGAAAAGAACACACACATAATAATAATATAAGAACCACGGTATAATGTACATAGATAGGTATCTACCGGTGACCGCGACGCGGGCTAACGACTACCTAAAGGTATATATAGAAATATAGGATTTAATATACCTCGCGTGTTATATAATAGGTATATGTGGTATATTATATGTACGGTTGACGTGTGTGCATTGGAAGAGGAGGAGAAGGAGGAGATGGTTCGTTCAGCCGAGTGTAATATTTGGTCGTATATATATATATATATATATTATATATATACCACCGATGACAACGACCGCCGACGGAGAGACCTGTTTACGACGTGTGCCAAAAAGAAAAACAAGGGAGAAAAAGGGTTGTGTGTAGACGCACACATTTTTGTCGAACATCTGTCGCTCGTGCCTCGTCCGCGCACACGATATACCTAGGTCCACCCCACATATATATGTGTATGCATTATACATAATATTATTATACACTGCAGCATATTTATCCGCAGAGCACAATGTATATAATGGAGCCAACCCTTATTTTATCCGATACTGTAATTTGCAAACGGTGGTTTAATACAACTCGACGAAACAAAAATACATTCGTATATAATAATATCATAGCTATTATTACGACTCGTGCGGCGTTATATATAAGAACCTGGTATCAGCTACCATATATGG
Organism: Myzus persicae; assembly: GCF_001856785.1. NCBI lineage: Eukaryota > Metazoa > Arthropoda > Insecta > Hemiptera > Aphididae > Myzus > Myzus persicae. The sequence continues at coordinate 11,787 of NW_019104205.1, forward strand.
ATAGGTGTTTATAAATTCTAGTATCAGACGTGTCTGAAAAAATTACTAGCCGAAAAAAGTTATCAAATCCTATACATCGTAATGTATACTTAGGTACAGGGCCACCGCAAAGGGGAAGGGGTCAGCGGGTCCAGTGGTCAAGAAAAAAAACAAAGTATAAGGATAGGTATTATTAATTTAATTTAGAAAAATAAAATGAGTCGAGTGCCACCCTAATCACCATATTGTCTTTATAGTTTATACAATATTAATAGGTATATAAATAATTTAATTTCTTGCTACGAAATTTTGTGCAACAACCAATGTGTATTTTATTTTTACTTCATAAGATTTGGGCCACTTGCCAGGGCGGTAGAGCGTGAGCATTTTTTGGAAAAAATAAAAGCGAAAAAAATCCGGTACAAATTAGTCCGCCGCCGTAGATACTGAAGTCGAATGTCGATATCTGCCGCCTACTGGTGCTATTTTTTTCCAATCAAAAATTAGCGACTTATTAGTTCATGCTCCTATATTTTATTTGTCTAAAGGTATTTCTATTCCGACAAAATGTACATGTCGACTTTCATATTAAATTTCAAACTGCAGCAGTATAAATTAGTGTACATACACGCATGTATTTTAAACTTGTTTTAGGGTAACCATATTGTAACAGATATTGTATAAATAAAAATGCTCTGTGTGTGTCTTATAGGCACCTTTTGCAGTAAAAATAAAAATTAACTGTTCGACTTTATATTGAAATAATTATAAAATACATTAATAAGCAATATAATATACGAAGGACCGGATTTATTTGCAGTACTGTATAGTGGAAAAATTCATGTGGGTGGGCTACTAACTAATGCGGTTGTAGTTGATAGAACAAAACTATTCACCCGTTAAAAATGATTGACTTTTGTTTGAATACAATATCGGACGAGATCGATACATATTATAGACACGTTTTGCGCCGCGTGCTCGAAATATAGAGATATTGTCACGCGAAAACCACAAAGAGTTTTAATGTTGTGGTCAGCGAAAACGACTTAAATAAACGATCATTTATACATGATAACATGTAACTTTAGAGTCGATATCAATTCATAATATTTTAAAAGCTATGGTTTAATTATTTCAATTAGGTTTCGATCTCTGGCCGCGATGACGACGTACATCCATCACGAATAGTAATAACTATTAACACAACCGGTCACATAATAATTTCCTGGACCACCCTGTATTCTTCACGTCCGTCGATTGTACTCCGCGAGTCAAAACCGTTTTCGTCCTGTGGCAGTACCGGCAAGGATAAGTCGACGTTTGCATACAAATATTATGACGCTCTTGAAATAAACAGTTTTAATATTCGTGTTTTAACGCCACCGCCGTGTGCGTCTCCCACTGAGTGATTTACAGCTGCGAAGACTGTTTTTTTTTAAAAATAAATTTTAATTCGTTTTGACAACTCACCGGCACCGGGACGAGTACCTACCCTCAGAGTCACGTTGTTTCAGACCCGTTCTGATATTGCACCGCCTACAGTTGATATATTATTATAATATAATAATATGATATATCGGTACGACCTGCGCTATTTAGTTTTGTCTCTAGGGGTGTAATGGGTATACAAACAATAAATATGTTTATGATTTTTTTCTCAACCTCATAGCGTTAATATTTAGGTTATATCGTTTCCGTAATTTTTCCTCGTTCCGGCACAACGGCGCCACGTCGCCACTGACCTTTTCTCGAGCGACTGCGTCTCGCACATCTTTTCGTAGATAATAATAAATATTATAATACCTATTTGTTATACGCCGCAGTCTTCGCGGCGTCGCCATAGCCAAATTTATTATTATTAATTCCGTCGTGTTTCCCTCGCGATCAATATTATAATAATATAGTTCCTGTGCGGTGAAAACACACAAATAAACAACAACTATATGCAGAGCGCAAACGGGTTAAAATTGAAGTCAGATATCTAAAATTAATATTAATATTAGTTAATATTTACTTTTTTAGATTTACTTAATTTTTAACTTAGTTAATTTTTATTGATATAAACTTAATAATAGTTACTTTTACCTAATCGAATCCAAGTTAAGTTAACTTAACAATTATTATACTGATGAGGCATATTGTATAAACATTTACATTTTAATATATTGACCCATATTACTGGCCATTAATGCATTAAATTTAAAAAAACTCAAGTTTATTGTAACTTTCCATGTAACTTTCAACTTACAGTTGAGTTAAGAATAAAAATTAGCATAACCGATGACTCTAAACTTTTTGAAATGTCGTCTATAACTCGACTCAATTAAAAAAAAAACTTGAACAGGCTTTATAATAATTAATAGGTATGTACTGTACGCGCGTCAGGTCCTCGCAATGGCGGACGATACATGCACAACTTCACTATACTAATACGTATAGGAGCCGTTATTCGTGAGCGAGCCAGCCGAGTTCAACAATATGATATTGCTTAATTTATTATTATATTTTGGTAGTGCATGCAAAATACTTGTGTCATCCGTGAGGGCGATGAATATTCATGACAATATAGTAATAATAATAATAATATTACATATCATTGTATACGATTTTGGTCTGCAGGCGGTAGCGCGCGTGACCGTCGGACAGTGTACATTTAAACGCACTGTCCGATCAGATTAGAAAGGATCGGTGGTATTTTGACTAGGTATAATTAATTGAGTACGCAGAACTATTTGGTTGGCATAGACTATACAGGTCACTGCTCATTACGTGCTCAACATGCATGCACACCGGACGTATTTTTCGAATAATATTTTCACAGATATGAATAATAATTTTTGTTTTTGTTTTTTTATTCACAATTTCCGTTTGATCGAAAATCGAAATATTTTTATCTGTTTATTATGTGTAATGCTTATGTTATACTGATTATTACTGATTTCATGTCGTCTAATGAGATTAAACATTGCTTCTGCATTTTTTTATATGATTAATTTGTCAACGGTATTGAGAAAAACTACAAAATTATAATCAAAGTCACAATTTTTAGATGTATACTTACATTGTTTGATTAGGCCAAATTCTACAATGAATTTCACCACTACGACAGTAATCCTTATTCATTGCAATTGTTATTTCCTATAAAAAAAATATCAGGTATTTTAATACGTCATAGTTCTCTAATGTATCGAGAGAAAAAATGAAAAGCGGCCTCGTGGGGTCTATTCCCAGCTGAAAATCTTAGCATATATATTTTATTATGGTATTATGGCGTTTCTAGAAGTAAGGTATAGGGTTATCGTACCAATCTATTGTTTTCATGACATATCTTTAATCAATTTTTGATGAAAGAAAATTGGATTAACATTTATAATGATGGTTGTGACCATTCGTTATTGTACTGCCAAGTGTAGGCGAACACCCGTTAATTCAATTTATATTTTATTTACATATTATGGATACAATTACATTATATTATGTATAATATTATGTAATTTCAACATGTCCTGCTTTAAATACAAATAAAATATAAGCACATTAAATAAATTACGTTACATTTTTAAATCTAAGCAATATTCATCTGCTTTTATTCGTTTCGGTCTTAATCAAATTTTAATTGATATTTAGGAATTTAAAAATAATAAAAATAATTTCAACTTCATTCAGTTTAAAATAAATCACATAACTTTGATTGCACAGAAAATATATTTTCAGCTTTTAAATGCCACAGTTAGGTTAGGTTACCACGATTGGCAAAGGAACTGTTACGGTAGTTTAAATTCCTTCAATATTTCCTCATACTTTTACAGTTAAAAATCAAAACATTGTTTACATTAATTTATAGGCATATTATATTTATAGTCTGATACTTTTAATTTTCAATAATATGATTTGATTATCGATTTCATTCAGAATTATGATTATATTATATGGTACCTAATAAATAGGTTAAGTAAATGCTTTTTGTTTTTGCTAGCAATTTTCAAGAAAAATAAAATGCTTGATAAAAAAATTTTAAAATATTAATGAATACTAATTTTTAACGGTGTAAATGAAGTGACACGAGTGATCAATACAAAAATCGCTAAATATGTATTATACGTGTAAACGCGGAATATGTATTTTAAGTAAGTATATAGACGTTTGGTTAGATGAGTGAGATGTCTATTATACACTCTACGTCTTTATGCATTAACTACTAAATACCTATTCCCAAATCTTAATAGACATTAGGTACTGACCATAGGCGTGTTGACGGGAAGGGCCGGGTGGCCACTGACCCCCCGGCAGACAACAAAATCACCTTAGGATAAAAAAAAAATGTCGTGTGTACCCTACACTCTTCAGTACTTATAGATTTTGATTAATTGTAATTTTTTTAATTAGACATTTATTAATTAGTGAAAATATTATCGTATTATAATATTATGTACATCAATTCTTTATAACTACTTAACATACTGTTGTTCCCATTTACCAGGTCTTGCGCTGTGATATCACAGATTAAATAAAATATGATCTAACCTGCGATAATACGGTTTGATTGAAAAAAAGTAAAAAATTAAGAATTTTGCAGAATTAGACACTGAGCTATTTTGGATTTCTGTAACCAGTTGCAATGCTTGAATAATAATAATCAGGGCTCTGGACTTGTAGCATTTGATAATTTTTATGGTTTGATATAAAATATAGCAGAGTGCTATGGAAGTGCATGTAAAAACAATTTTTCTCCTTTGTATCATATTTGATATTTCATAGTAATGTTACATACTAACTCGTAATTTCTCGAGTATCTACTATTCGGCCAAATTAATCACTTTTTTTCAGTTGTTAGAAAATTGTTTCATAAAATATATGAGAAGTCTATAAACAAAAAGTAAGAATTTTTTCTAAAAGGGCAAAAGGCTAAAGGTTTTGATTTTTTTATGTTTTTAAGGATAAATATTAAACCAAAATATATTAAAAAAATTGTGTTGATAATTTTTGTCATGCTTTTCTTTGCTTTTTTTTAAATATTTGCAAGTGCTTATTTGTGTGCTTATAACAAAGTACCTATTTAAATGTTTTTTTCTGGGCTTATTTCGATGATCACCCATATAAGTGCTATAAGTCCAGAACCCTGGTTATAATATATATACGACAATAAACGTACACAATATTATTATCATAGTCAATTCGATCACATTATACGGCATAAACACTATTATCGGTGAATCTTTCCGGAGACGACATTGACTTTGACTTATGACTTTCACGCGACCTTGGCTAATTTGTTATAATATTATAATGTATAGTCTCGGTAGTCGGTACCCATATACATTTGTTAAAGGCATATGCGTAATACGTCTATAACACTGCAAAATAATGATACACATAATACATATACACATTACACACATATACATATACACACATATACATATACACACATATACATATACACACATATACATAAACACACATATACATATACATATATATATATATATCGTCGTGCCAGTCCAGTCGCCGATGCTTTATATAATCCCGACCACGACAGTTCTTGTAGGCGCAGGTAATTGTTGCCGATTTCAATCGGACAAGTGACCGTCTCGTTTTACATCTCAATAATATACCTACTACTCATTATTAACACACGACGGTATATTAGCATGTAACGTCGACAAGTATAGGTAGGCAGGTAGAGGGGGGGCACATATTACATGTATATTATGTAGGTACTATACGTGTATGTATATAGTTTTAAAAGACTTATAACAGAGATATTTTACTCAGTATTGAGTACCAATAATATGTGCATATTACGCGCGTACTTATTTATACATCGCAAGAGGATATACATATACTATACATAGGTACGAGTATTATTTTATAACTTGTAAAACATATTATTTTATTTTATTTTAATGTCCAGAAGTCGTGACCAAACCAGTTTACTCCCATATATATATATATATATGAACAATAATAATAATAATGACGTAATTTATGCATATAAAACACGTCCGTTCTTGCGGGTTTCCATCTAATTTAGTTTCGCGTTCCTGTAACTATAGTCCCAGTCATCGGATTTCGCTGTACCAATTTAATTTATGCACAGCGTGGACTTTATGGCTGTTATAAACTGTAACAACGTTGTACTCTCTCACGGTCTAATGGCAAAACCGCCGAGTATTATCACGCTAGTGATTTTTTTCCCTTACCCTGCGAGTTTTACAATCTTCTTTTTTTTTTACAACCTTTGAACTCAACAATCTTCCTATGTTATCCTCGTCTTAATTACTCCGACGATGTTTAATGACGATGTTACACGCAAGTTTATCGAACTTATCGTCCGTACATTTGCAACATTTTGATTCCCGTGGACTCGACATATTGTTTATTTAAATATTTATTCTCTGGATATATCAACATTTATAAAATTGTATGTACACGTATAACTCAGCTACATGAATGGTTCAAGATTTGGAAAATTAAAATCAACAAAATCAAATCGACCCACATAACTTTTACCCGCAGTACTAAAAATATTTCTACTGTTCACCCAAATAACCAATATTAATCCCCATGGACAATTGTTCTGTTAAATACACCTAGGTCTACCCCTCGACAAAAGGCAAACCAGGGATAACTACGCTTAACCTCACATTTCACTTATCCGAGCCAAAATATCTCTAAATAACAAAACACTAATTTACAAACAATTAATACGTCCCGCAATATTACATATGACATCCAATTCTGGGAATCTCAAAAAATTCAAACCTCATCAAATATTTTATAAGGGGATCTAACAGTTTCAAAGGCGAAACAACCAATTTTCAAATAATTCTGCACATGCGGGTCTTATAAATATTTGAGTACTAACTGCTAAGTTATCATTAGTGTGTGTAACTGCAGTGTGTAAAAGAAACAGCGGAGCTCTTCCGCACTCGCATGTAAGAGTCGCTGGAGTTGGTGTTGTGCGAATGAACGGTAAACAATTTATGCTCATTTGTATGTACTTTCTGTCCATTCAACCGGTCGACCTAATAATGCGGTAATATTTCAGAAAACCGATCTGAATTCGTTATAATGTCTACTTGAGATCGATCGTTCCGCATTTCAAGATTTCTGTTTTTAATTTCGAATAATCGACGTTTGAAAATTCTCTGAATTTTAAAATGTTCAAACCAAATTTAAAGGAATTGGGGGGAGAGGGTGTGAAATTGGAAAAAGAAAACCGATCGATCTCAAGTAGACATAATAACAAATTCAAATCAGTATTCAAAAGACGATTGGTATTATAGCATACTAGGTAAGCCATATTGATGGTTGATGGACAAAATATTTGCATGTTTTGGCTAAAATGACTGATCGCCAAGACGCAATCAGGTATAAAATAATACCTGCCTACGTGTAATTTATGTATATAGGTACCTATATAATAATATTGTTAATTATAATTTCAGTACATACAACTGCGATCTCGATTATACACCAGTGACGACCAGTCGAGTATTTTTTAGCATAGTATTGTATTATAATACCTACCTATGTAGTAATATATTAGTCGGTATATGGTGTGTTATACGACGTAAATGGTATATGTGATAAAAAAAAAAACAATAATGCGGTCATTCGATTTCGGCACACGTTGTGTTATTTATATTGTTTAATTATGCATTCGCAGTCCGAAGCATAAAATGTAGGTAAGGCTACGGTGACAATAATAATGATATTTAAAAAAAAAAATTTCCATACAGTGGCAGCGCATTATCATACAGCGAAAAACGTATAGGTATTATATTATTATATTCATATTGGTATATAGGTACGATGATGAGACGATGTCTAAACTCCCAAATGCTTAAGTATATATATATATACATATATACATGTATACTGCAGAACACATTATTATAAAACCGTACTTTATATATATTTAATATTTGTATATAATCGCAAATTATGCACGGCGGCGGGCGGGATAAATGTGTCTCTTTAAACATTATGCATACGTACACGTACGGCCTGGGGTACCGTTGTTCTTTGGCAGGAAATGGCGCTCCTGTAGCTACTGCCTACTATATTGGCTATATCGTATCATAATAATAATATAAGATATATATGTGTGTGTGTGTGTGTGTGTGTGTGTGTGTGTGCACGGACGTGCGCTCAAGATGTGCATCCAACGAAATACATAATATAACGAATAGTGGTTACAATATTTATAATATAGCTATAGCTGCAGACGTCGATTTAAATAATTTAAACAAATTTTTCTGAAAGGTTTTTTAACAGGCTGTTTGAAGCTCACAAATAATGTTTTACGCGTATTAATCAGTTATAGCTACGAGTGCCTATTATAACCGAAGATAGGAATATTAAGTGTCAAGTGGCGCAATGCAAGTAAACTGCAGCATACCTGCATACATCTACGCCCTACGGGTACTAAAAATTTAGTTTTACGCGTCAACGTTCTTACACACATTTCCGATTTATTTATTGCTGTTAAGTCTAAAACAATCCAAATAAAATGTCTCTTTTGACTGAAATCATAAATTTTTTCTGCAAGCATGGCTTACGCGCGTTTAATAAAAATAATATATAGTATTACCTATAATACATATAATTAGTTATAACCACCTAATCAATCTGTGGTTTTTATGTCATTCACAGAGAAATGCACTTATTTGATAGTTAAACACAAGGACAGTTTATTTTTATATCACACAATCTGCATCAAACGAACATTATGTGTAAGGTGCAGTACAAAGAGTGGACATGATCAGTGAGTATCACTATTAATTGTTGAAAAGTACATCCGTTGATTACACGACTTATCCAAGAGTAAAACTACAAGTGTACATCTTATTTTCCTAACCCGTGATATATTATCTAAGAATTAAATCATTTTTCCGATAACAATAATTTTACATATTATAATTTCTAATATTATTGGATTGTATTGTGAACAAATTTTGTTTACACCGCCGAATTCAAAACAGTGAACATATTGTGTTCTTTCCTAATGTCTCAAACAATTAAACACATGTATAATAGGGGAATATTATTTACTGTTTAAATCCAACCAATATTAAATATGTTATACCCATAGGGCACTCTTTGAACCTCGGCGGTTCATTTGTCCTTCGTGCAAGCAATTAAAAAATTATGTAAAAAAAAAAACATCCAGCCTTATATAACCGACCTTTAACATTGTAAAACACGAGTTAACACGTTTTTTGTATGAGAGACGGTCTACGCAGGTTTTGCGTGCACTTTGAATATGCCGACAGAGTCTCATTATACCTTCCCGTGATTAATATTGGTTTTTATGTTGCCCGGTGCAAATTAAATCGTGTGCGGCCGCCTTACAAGTAATTTGTGAGACCCATTATACACCCATATGCATGATGATGACTTCCAAAGATATAGCCGGGAGGAGGATTACGATGATAAGTCAATAGCAATATAATATACATATACACGTTTATATTTAATTGTACGCTTACCTAAATCAAAATTTAAGTATAACCTATGTTAATCGGAATATTTTTAAATATGAATAAGTTCAAAGAAAACGTATCACGACTTTGTATAATATTATAGTGAATATAATTATTGTAAGTGTATATTTTACAAGAATTAGATGTCTGATAAAAAAAAATAAAGGAAATGAAATCGCTGATCTAACTCTCTACTAGAATAGCAGCTATTAATAGGTATGTTTTAGTCATAATCATAAATTGCAATGATATAGAATGAAATATTTTATGGGCCATTTAATTAATTTTCCACGTCAAACATAGAATGCAATAAACGATTTATGGTCGTATTTTACCGAAATTAAATTAAAGTAAAGTAAGTTAGGTATACAAGAAGTTGAATAAAATATGGTTTTTGTTATTTCATTACACTACACAAATTCAATTTGACAATATAAATCATAAAGTAGATCCTCATATTGTGCACATGTCGATCTATTTAACTCTATTTTCCGGCTTCCCGTAGATCAAGTATTTAATAATCAGTTCGCATTGGTCGTTGATAAATAATCTGCAACGTTGCTCTTCAAATGTATTTGCATTGCATCTTATAAATTATAAATATTACAATTTATTAAATGTATTAAATACATATTTGTATCATTTAATGATAATATAGATGCTCATATTTTGTTACTTAAGTATACACTCATTGTTTTTTGCACAATACAAAAAGTAATGAAAGTAGTCTTTTGAATTAGGTATATGATATTTAACAGTATAATAATTTTATAAGGAAACAAAAACATTTTATACTACCAAATTCAATGTTTAGAAACAAATCAACAAAAATGTGTAAGAAAATATATGGTAAATGATCGAGTGATTTTTATGTTTGTTTTCCTGGAATAAAACTGATCCAACAATTCATTGTTAACTGTTTTAGTAACTCGTGTTGGTCTGAAAGGTCTGAAAGGAAAATCGTTTTTAACAATGTTTGCATAGAGAGTCTTATAATAATGCTATATTCAGTCGTGGTATAAGTATATTCCTAAGACTGCAATAATTCTGAAAATTCTCAAGAACACATACAATTGAAAACGAACCTAAGAAAAGGTATTTAAAATAAAAGATACGGGCCGCATGTCCATTGTAGAGATCCGTGAATTTTGATACATTTTTTTATTGAATAGCATTGATTTGAACATTTTTTTTTCGCTCTTCTCTGTCACTATATGTTATTGACGCAGGGACATTATGGAATGTAAGACGGTCATTTACCCTACGGTAAATGACGTCCACAGTGGGTACCTATACCATATTATAATAATATGAGAAGTGGCGATTTCAACGGCGGTCGACATTACAGCGGTGGCGGCTGAGTCTTTGGTATAACGTACACCACCCGCGTGTTTTGCGTACGTACCTTTACATGTAGGTACACGCATTCATACACTCGCATATTATAATGGGCATATATATGTAACTATACCTACGAATATAATACATATTATTATACATAACCTGTATATAGTGGTTGAGAGGGTGGAGGAAGGGGGAGAGAGAGAGCAAATAGACTCGTGCGTCTGTCGTGGGCCCGTCGTCGTCGTCGTTTATCGGTGTCGTTTAACGCCTTTTTAAAGCACCGCACCGACCATCTGTCCTGGGGGCTCCGATGAAAATATTATTACATAATAATATGCGCCTCTTTATGGAAGGAAAAAAATGTGCATTATTCGCATTCGGGCGAGCGCGCGACAAACTCCTACGTCTCTCTTTTCTCGGGTCGGGTCGTGGGGGTTTTTTATTTTTTTTTCTTACTACTAAACAGCTGTCGGGGGACTGTCAACTCGTCGTCGGCACGGAGCACAATAATAATCCTTTTGCTCCGGATGAACGAATCGCGCGTCGCGGTTTTTATTTTTTTTTTACAGGAATCCGCGCTGAAAACGGTTGACGAATTGACAATGAAACGCGCGCGCGATCGCGGAACTATGAACTCGATTCGGGCGGAAATAATATAATCGTCTGTAATCTTAACCACGAGACACGCCGATTTGGATGAATTGATGTTTCAGTGGAAATTTATCTAATCCGATTGATCATCCATGTACTCGATTAATTATATGATTTAAAAATAATTCGATACGTGATAGGTATATCAATAATATAGTATACCGGAGCATAGCTGGTAATAAACCATTAAACGTGCACATTTTCGGTACGGTTTGCAACGTTGTAATGTCGTAGGTATTCCACTCCAATTTTAACGATCGTGCAGATTTGTGCGATAATGTTTTTAGAGTAGGCTGAGATTTCATAAAACGTATGATAAAATATAATTTTCGTCCAAATGTCAAAACATAACATCTGTTAGGACGGTTAAGTTTATCTATAATAGTATATAATGTAATAGCTTTGACAGAAATTTTAAATGGAATAAAAATATTATGATTATGCGACAGTGGGTCGACCACAGTCAGATTCCTTAGTGATAATAAATTATAATAAACTATATCTCACACGAATATTGTTAGTAGGATTTTATATATCTTCGACGAAAATAGTGAGATCTACTAAAAACACAGTCCATATAGTATATAGTAATTCACCGAATACGGATTAAATGTACCTATACTATAATATTAAAAAAAAAGTTATTGTTTAACAATAATTTACATCGTATCACTTTATGTATTATGTAAAAATACATGATAGGTAGTACTAGGTACCTACCATTCACTGTTATAGCGATATGCCAACATTAATTTCTACGAAAATATATAGTACATGCCTTTCCGTTCTACACTTCTACTTCATACAGGTAGTAAACTGAAAATATTAACAATACCTACCATTTTTTTAATTTATCCCCAGTAACATCTATTGATTGAAAAAATCGGTATACTGAACAATAAACACAATATCATATATGCCTATCTAATATTGAATATGGTAATCGGTTACACGTCAATACGTTGTTCCATAAAAATTCGTTGAAATTCGAAAAATATTTGTGTGAAACCTACTTAGAACCCACATATGAATATTATAATGTGTTGTTACTAAATGGACGTGTGTTCATCTACAGGTATACTTAAATAGCTGACCAATCAGATATTCTTCATTTGAACGTCATGGTCCAGTGCAAATCCCGCGGGTTATTAAAGAGCAAGACAACAAAAATGACGTACGATAAGTCTTCGAAAACATGATTTATTAATGCATATTATTATGCTTTTTGTCTATTAACAATAATAAAAATAACAATAACAATAATAGTAGTAGTATTAACGTGAAGAAATGTGAAATTTAAAAAAAATTAGGTTTGCCGTGGTAGAAAGTATTGTTTTTTACTGACTTGCCAAATGGCCAAATATACACAAAACTATTCAGCTTACCTACATCAATTTTTAATAAAGGATATTATTTTTAAATAAAAAATAAAATAAACGAACAATCTACATATCGGTTCGAAATTACTGGTTTATAATAAAATGAAATTAATATTTCATTAAGATAAGTAGTAATAAAGTATTAAGTACTTATTCAAACAGTATCGTTGTTGTTTTTTTTGTAATAATTTATAAACATCAATTTATTATTATTTATACCTTGATAAAATTTGGAATGTAAATAAAATCAAGCAATATTAGTTAAATAGTTTTGCTTTGTTACCAAAAAAAATTAACTAAACATAGTTTTAAAGCCAAAGTAAAAACCATTAAATATGTATTGACGTTTTGTTTAGTCCTGTAGAAAACTGAAACTGTTTAATGGATTTTTTAGTAAAACTCCTACATGAATGTTGTCATTAAAATAATTATACTTGCCTATATTATATAACTATGTATTTTTTAAAATATTTTTCTCGGATGAGTAAACTACTTGAGATTTTTTCGTAAATATATTATTATCCTCTTTCCTCTTCCTATTTGATATAAGCACATTTAATTTGAAAAAAAGTGTACACGACGTTAAAAATAAAAAATAAAATGTGCATTTTAATGTGTCTTTATAACATTCACGAAATTTGTATAAATTAAATCTTCACTTTAAGAGCTCCATCTATAAAACAGAAAATTGTGCCGTGCACTTAAGGATAGTAGTACAATCAATTTGTAATATTTTACGAGTTGTTATACGATAAAATATAGATCTATCAATTGACAGATGTGAAGTAACCAAGTAAGGTAAATTAGTTTTCGGTCGATATTACAATAGCAAAATATATTTGCCTGATATTATAATACTATTTATATTAGTGCATTATGGCTCGCAATTAGAGCTATTTGGAACCTGGAAAATACAATACAAAGTGTACGTACTTATAAGCATATTATCGGTACAACGATATACCAAATACGGTCGTAATATGCGAGTTTTATGGCAGTTTACCCTTTTTCGAGCAGAAAATAATATATATAGTCATTATATTATCGCAACATTTGATACGCTTTGGACACAGGTGCAGCGCTGGAGATTGAAATCGTAAAAAAATACGTATGTTATGACGTACGAGCGCTTATATTGTTATTATTATTATTATTATTATTACATAGTTAAGTTTCGGGTGAAATAATAATTTAATATAATAATTCTTTTATTACACGACGCGGCCGATTACAAATGTGTAATAAACGTCAAAACATTAGTATTTTTGCCAAAAACGACGGCGCGTGGCGAAGTCGGTACATATGGTAACCAAAATTTTTTACGATTATTATTAATAACTGCTGCTGTGACGACGTCGACGATAACAAATATGAGCGATAGGAGGGTGGTGCTCGCAGGATGGTATTACACGGGAGACACGATTACGCGGTGCCAGCAAACGACTTTTTAAAAAGGCTATCGTAGTTGTAGCCGTTGTAGGTGTATGTAAACCGTCGTGTAGGGTGTTGGCCAACCCTAAAACTCTTGGAAAAATCTGTCGTAGACTCCAAAAACAGAAAATATTACATAATAATGGTATATACACGTTACAGCTGACCTCCCCAGATGTAAACAGCCGCGAAAATCGAAAATTGTCTATACACATTATTTGATAATTCCGGAAAGTTGATCATTCGTGTATTATCTGATATGATTCCGGGACGTACCTCTCCCCGATTCGACGCCCACTACCCGAACGGGAGAATTTCCCCACGGACAAAAAATTTAAAGTAAAAATATTAAACAATAGTATGCAATGCAAATCGATCAATATCAATCATTATTCATTACCCGATATATATTAGATAATAAATCCATAACGTGAATGATGGTAGCCGATAGAAATGATTATCAAATATTTCGAGTAAACCCAAAGAACCCCAAGAGAACGCTACACGGACATTTGTTGTCTCCGTCTTACAAGTGGGCAACATACCAAATATTATGCTCAGCAGATTACGTTTAGATCCATAAGTTTAAAAGCTAGAGTGAATTCAACTCGTATAAAATTAAAATTTAATAAAAATCCCATAATATGATGCCCCAGAAAATAATCTAACCTTTAAATTTTATAAGAGATGAATTCACTCTAATTTTTAAACTTACTGCTAAACGCGATCTGCTGAGCTTAAAATTTGCTATGTTACACACGTGTAAGCCCGCGGAGGCAACAAATGTCAGTGCAGTGTCCTCTTAAGAATTTATTTTCCAACCTATTATTATATGTGTAAAAAATATTATATTATATTGCTTTAGGGGGAAAATACGTTTTAGTCCAGAAGGGAAACGTCCTGCAATACAGCTAAAACCAAGGGCGAGGATAGGGGGGGGAGACGTCCAAATACCATGTTTAATATATGCTCTCAAGTCGAGAACGGCTGAACCTATCGGGGAACGGTTTTTTATTCATCTAGTTCGGTGGACTGTATTAATTTTAAAATGGTTTAATGGTTTTTTTTTTTAAATTTCTTATCACCGTCGATGGTCTCGTTGATTTGTCGGGGTGTTTAATGAATATTAACTATTATAAGTACCGCAGCAGCTTACGCGCATATCGATCGGGTCTTTGTGAGCTGCATTAAATCTCAAAAATCCACAGAATATCGTGATATCTTTAATACCCATATTAATTTAGCAAACAAAAACGGCAGTCATTAAACTCTCACTGCATAGTATTATATAGATCGTAACTGATCAACATGTTCTAGTTAACAATCTATATCTAATATCTATATCTAAACATTTTTAATAGTTTCTCGGACGACGACGACGCCGCGACGGTGTTCGTTAAACATAATATAATAATAATAATAATAATAATATATTGGAAATCCGCCGGCGACTGCGATCGTCCTTAAACGAGGAGCAAAAGAAGACTACTGCGGCGGCGGGATACAATATAGTATTATCGTTTTACCTATACCACCTATACCTAACCGCGTGCAGTGTTTATAATCTAAGTACAATAGTGCCATATATATGTATACATATTGTTATAATATATATATAGTGGGTAAGGCGTTTTTCCACCCGCGTAAATATACAGCTCCGGTGGAATAATAATAAAAATGTAGATGAGATCCCGGACAGATAGTGCGGCAGGTGATCGGGGGGACCGATAACGAGGTCACGATGAACGACTTTTGTTCGGCTTTTTATGGCTCCGTCTCCCATCCGTCTCACTCTCTCTCTCTCTCTCTCTCTCTCTCTCTCTCTCTCTCTCTCGCTCGCTCGCTCACCCGGTCCGGTCCGTCCGTCTCTGTGAGCGCGTACAGGGTATTTCTTTTTAGTTTTTTTTTTTGCGATTCGTGTCGGTTTTTTACGGGGAAAAAAAAGTAAATAAAACGTTTTTTCCCTTGCATACGTTTACGCGCGAAACGCCCATCCGGCGGCCGGCACCGACCAAATTGACACGTCACGACTACCGGCTATATTACCCAACTAGGTATATTATATTATATTGTTGTGTGTATTATACGCGTGTAGGTAATGAAATAATTACGCACGACCGTCGTCGTACGGTCATATAATGATAATATAATAGTATAGTAGTGATATACAGTTGGGCGATATACTTGTTGTACAACCGATGTACAATTATTATTATTATTATTATTCGTATACAATGGCTTTATAGATGTTGGTTATGTGAAAACCCGATTAAGACCAGTAGTGCGGCGGGGTCAGCCGCGTGGGTGTTTTAATTGTAAGTTCTTCTATACATATTTTATTATATGTATATTCATACATATTATATTCAGATGCATAAGATGCGTGTCCCCGGAACGTGCGACGATATTATTATTATTTTTCAACGACGGTGATACCTGCGTGGATGTACATGAAATCATTGTACCCATATGGATTCAATATTTATTTTACCGAATATTACTATATAACTAATATTACTATATTACTTATTACTCACAATTAATTCAAATATAGACTATAAAGTCTAAACCAGAGGTTTCCAACTCGTGGACTATGTGGCGCTGAGCCGCGGATGCTGGTCGAGAGTCTAAATCAAGGGTCAACATATTTTAGCGAGATTTGTATATGATCACGTCTATATTTCTCCTATCGTCTTATTTGTGAGTGTGTTTATATTTTATAAACCCGTATATTATAGGCCAGTGAGCCTCTAAAGTTTTTTTTTACATAATATTGATGGCCAGCACAAGTGCACCACTAAAAAGGTTGGGAACCACTGGTCTAGACTATTAGTGTATTTTTTAGACATAAATTTATGTTGGTGCGGACACAATATTAAAATATTGAAATATAAATCTACAAGAAGTCACAGATAAAAATATTGTGTACTAGGTAGGTATATAATACATAAATTAGATTTACCATAAAACGGCTGTAAATGCTATATGTGTGCTATGAACACGAGGGCAACAAGCAAAACCATCTATGCTAGCACGTATTAAATTATTTAAATTTTACAGTTAGTATGATAATATTGAATCTCGGCAAAAAAAGTCCTATTAAAAAAAGTCCAGGTATAAAAAGTCTGAGGCATAAAAAGTTCGAAGTAGATAAGTGCTAAGCCTAAAAAGTCCGGGATGAAAAAGTCCGAAGTAAAAAAGTCTTGTATATATAAATAAGAATTTTTAGCCAATATATTTTTCGAATATCATGCCGATATTGATACCTATACAAGATTATTTATTAATTTCCTCAGTTAAATCATTTAGTTACAATTTATATTAATACTAATTGGAAGTTTGATGGTGTGCATCACGTCATCATATTTTTCCTTTTACCTAATTATATATAATTTATGCCTCGGACTTCTTTTCTAGGACTTTTTTAGATCAGATTTTTTAGCAGTATACCAATAATATTACTAGGAATTAAATCCACGCCTGTATATTATAGAAGATCGAATGATCTGGAAACATATAATAATAATATAATGTTGTGCAATATTTTTAAACCTACCTCATAATATCATAGTTCAAAATATCCGAACTAAAATCCGGTCATCCTATCGCCACATCCGCATATTATTATGATTATCATGAACACCGCTTCGAATTTGCATGTCTTCTACGCGCGATAAGTGAAACTGGCACATCACGAAACCCCAAGGCACTTGCAGGACGGCACGTGTTCCGTCGGCTAGCCAACTACAAACGATTCACCTAACTAATAAACATTCAATCCAGTCATCAGTTACGCGGAAAAGTATTACACGAGACTTGTTATCCCATTATAGTTTATAGGCCACACGTCACAATATTACAATACGCATTTGTTTTAATATAATTAATAATACGCGGCGGCGGCGCTGGTGCGCTATTATATTATTATTATGTTTATTTCTCGTTTTCTTGCGTTCAATTTAAATTGCTCACGGATGACTGTAATATACGAGCACTTAATTTATTATGCACCATGATTGAACAATAATAATATTATATATTGACAAAATCTAAAATTATTGTCCGTTTGTAAGGCGTCGCCACGCATTGTTTTCATAATAATTATTATTGTACAAGTTCAACAACTCTTTTGATTGAATTTTAAATAAAAAAAAAAAAAATGCAAATAATACTATATCTATGAACTTTGATGATATTGTGATCGGTGCCTAACTAACCGTTCAACCGAGTATTATACTTTATGCACACGTATATAGGTGCAGACACTGATAAAGAAATAACTTGTACATTAGTATAGCCAATAGGTATTACTAAATATTATATTATAGTGGCTGCTTATTGCCACACTCCGTCGAGTGAATATTATTACGGACAAGCGAATATAAAGGACAAGATAGTCACAATTTTTACTTGGTTTGGCCGTATAGGTATACCTAAATTATGTCCCTGACTCGAGTGTATTTTCTTATCGTACTTAGAGATCGGCATTATTTATAAACGGTTTACAATCTTTGTCGAAATGCATTCTAATGTAAAATTCAAAGTATTTATTTATTATTATCATTGTTAATATATTATTATTTCTTTTTTTTTTGAAACATAATAAAACCGTTCGGTCTCTCTTGTTGAAGTCTCCGACTTGGCGGCGTCAGACTGCGTGTGATGATTCCCCGATACATAATCGGCCACCCAAAAAAATAAAGAAACACAAACACTCTTCGCGCGGCGGGTGGGTTCCTGCAGGACACCATTGTCGAGTGTCGACGCCGTCGTCTTAAATTTCTCGTTAAATGTCCCTGCGCCGACGGGACGCGGGCCGACTATCCGCTGCAAATGAAACACGCCCCGTTTATAATAAGACCGTCGTCGTTATTATTTAAAACTGGTGTGTGTATAATATTATAATAGCATAATAGTTTGGCGGAACTTCAGTGCCCGAGGTGGACAAAAACATTACATTACTCTGTGCGCGCACAATGTCCAACGGTCGCCCGCCAACACACAATATTATAATATTTTATACATATAGGTACCAGGGTACCAGGTATATATGTTTATATATATATATATATATATATATGGTATATTATATACATTAATACTTACCGTACAATAAAATCGCACTCAGCAACTGGTTCGAGGTTCACTCGGCAAATTCGGCATGACGGTGCGTTATGCATTTTCGTTTCGTTTAATCATACAGGTAGGTAGAATACGATTATTATTCACGAATTCAGGACAATCGGAAAATTCGTCTTCGAACATCATTTTATTATTTTCCTCCTGCCGCCGCGATGACACGCTGAAGTACCACATTTCGAATTTGAATAATGTTATGAGGGCTAAAGTCAGATCCACCCAGGCCTGGCCTGGCCAAGGAAACAAATCAAAACACAAACTCAACTTTCCCAACACAGGCGGGACAATCTAAATGTTTAACAGAAACAAAACAAAAACCAAACTCCGTGTGGACCTGGCATCATGTCGAATTTTAATATGATTCACAACGACTCGATAACATAATAATAATATCAAAGCGAGTTTTAACATTACAGTTTCTCGGCTAACACATAAAACATTATGTAATAATCACCACTATCCAGTAATGGGTAATGTTATTATAATTATTAATTTATAACCGGTTGCGGTCGATGAGAAAATTACTGGATCATAATAATAATATGATATTATGCCTATTTCAATTTATTGCAGATGAAACTATTAAAACGCACACACTGTATACACGAGTACATAATAATAATATTATTATGTCTGCGTATGAATAATAGCACTTTTACACAAGTATTTTTTACTATTCATGGGACATTCCACTTGTGTATGTGGATAAAACTTTCTTTCCGAGTAAAATAATTATTTGAATCTTTTCAACGTGCAATAATAGTAATAAAATAATATTGCCAGACATTGACACGTCACCGAGACATTATATTTCTCTAGTGATTTGGTGTAATTTTTTTTTTTTTTTTGGAGGCAGCGTTTAACCATTTAAATATGATGACGTTTAGGATATTATAATTGGTTTGCTAAAATCGCATTAGTAAGCTTGTACACAGTAACGACGTCATGCGGGATAAACATACTTATCATATACTATACATTTGCATAACTCTACAATTACTATATAATATTTGTAATATTAAAAATTATTCCGTTAATAATGCGAATTATTATTATTAACCGTACCGTATAATAATGGTAGAAAAGTAGAATAATTTATTTTGATATTTCTTTAGAAAAAAAAACAGGATTGACAAGGTACGTTAGTACGATTGGCATATTTTAATATTGTAACAAACGCGATTTGGTAATTTTTAAATTATGGGCCCCTCGAAAATGCAAAGTATCAGTATTGATCCCAAATTATAATATATACTTACGAACGTGGGTATATGTCTAATAAATTTTTATTTTTATTGATTAATGATCCGCGAAGACTATCGATACCCGATTAATTTACGTTTTATAGATAGGTAAATGTATCCAACGGACCATGACTACTATAATATCCATATCCAATACGGGCGTAACACGTTCACGAAGTGTAGAGATAAACTCATCGCATTGTTCCAAAGCTGAAAAATATAATCAATCAAATTTAAATTAACAAGGTAATTAACGTTTCCGTGTTTTTTCGTTACCGATAATAATAATAATTAATATCATAATTAAATGTATAAAAATTTGAATACTCGCTATAAAATATATTAAATCATTTCTAGACCGCAATATAATAATATGTTGATGCTAATTAGTAATTCGTTTTTTTAAGTTAATCAACAATAAGAACCAAAATATTTCCAAGACTAAATTCATCTAATTATAATTCGGATGATTATCTAAATTCGTAAAATTCTGCACGAATGAACGATAGTCGTAAAGAAATATTCGAGTTCATGCGTCCTATTTTCTACTTATACACTTATTTCTCGGTTAGTTTTATTATTATTTTGTTACATTTTACTATGTATAAACAATGAACATTGATTATAAATACTGTTGTTGTAGAATAATAATTGTTATCAATGGCATAAATAATACAAATTATATCTTAGTCTAATGTGTTCCTAACATAAATAGTGATCATAGTATTATACTAATAACTGACAAGTTATAATATTAACATAATATAATATAATTAATTAGGCACTATGAACACTTAATCGATTTGTAAACAAACGATGAAAAGCAGTGTTTTAATTGACTAGATAATATTATGACTTCATATTCTGGCATTTATTATTTTTTACTTATAACATAACATTTTTCAAACTGAAGCATACAAATATTTGATCACGAATTTCCAAGATCATCACTTTAAGAACCAATGGATGTATAAATCAAAATAATAATAATATGTATTGTGTTCAAGCCATTATAAATGCAACAGCATCATCGTTCGGCGGCTCGTGTGTGTGCTGTGCAAAAATTGGAAAAAATTAAATAACAGGAATAGGGTAAAAAGGACGGGGGCAGGGTCCAAATTAAAAATCCACCGGCGCCGTTTCGGTGTCTGTGCGGTTTCTTGTCTCTCCGCATTATATTTATTCTTTTTTTATTATCATTATTATTATTATTATTATTATTATTATTATTCCTTTCTTTTTTTTGTCGGCGGCCAACTGTTGCCGCAGAATGCCAAACAAGAGGCGCCAGACTTTTGGTACGAAATATCCATTTTAAATATTGACAGTTGCCACAGGTAATACACAAGTCCCGAGCAATGCGCAGGTAGTGAACATATACACGCGTGCGCTCACACACCCCCATAATTATGTCCGCACAATAATAATATAATATTATCATCATTATTATTGTTGTCCGTGTGTATATACACGGCAGTGTACCCGCCGAAACCTGCAATATTACAATAATAAAATATATATTTGCGAAAAATAAGACAATAAAATCGACCTCACGTTTTGTGGTTTTTTTGTTTCTCCGAGAAACGAATAAAAAAAAGAAACTAAATACCCCCCAATCGTTATACATTTGGTTACAATAACCGAAATATAAAAAAACCGACAGCCGAATAATAATTCGTGTGCCGAAAATGTAATGTATAATCGTCAAATGTATAGTTTTATTAGTATCATTATTATTTATCTCGTAGTGGTTTAATTTGTATTAACGTCAATAAAAAAAAATTAATTCGATTAGATGTCGTTAATAAGAAAAACTATGTCCGATATATAATAAACGAGAAGTTCGGTGTTCGAAGGGCGTAATAGAATACGAGTATGTCATACGCCCTTTTTTTTATACAAACTCAATTATAAAATAAAGTGCGACAAAATTATTTAATTGTAAGAGCTATAATATTATATTATGTGATGAAAGTCACCCACATCGACGAAAAACAAATATTTTGAATGAATTTTTGATCAACTTTACTAATTACTGACAAGTGAAAACTGTAATATAATTGTTTTTATTGGTATACTTTGTACACATTTCAAATCAATTGGTAATAACTATAAATTGATAATATTTGGTCAGTAATGAATAATATTATATTTTACTTAATTTAAATCCTAAAATGTGCAAAAGCATCAAAATCGAGATAGCGACAATACTATAATGATTAAATCGAAATTATCCAAACACAATATTTGTACAATTGCTCTATATTAAACATCTCATAGAATTCAAAATTTTTAAATAAATCGTAATCATAATATCAAAATGTTCGACTGTAGACGTACAATAGGTATACCTATTATGTTTTAGAAATAAATTAAATGTTAGAATTGTTTTAAGTACATGGACCCATAGAGTATTTTGTATTTTTCAGTTGCCATTACACCTACTACCTATAGATACTAAACACTAAAGTAATAAAACTGTTTTTATGGACAGTTATTTCAAATAAATTGGTACCTCTTTCACTTTTCACATCATAAACAAAGGACTAAACTAACACAAGCATTTCAACATTATACGTTATTGTATAATTTAAGGTTTTAAACATAAATGTAAGCCGAAAAACAAACGGTTTGGGAAGAATATATAATATTATACTCAAACGGATATTATGCGAAATTCATAAATACTATATATTTTTGGTAACCACTCGTCACTAAAAGTGTGCGCACCGGGTGTTCCACGGTGAGAGGAGGGGGAGGCGATTCCGGTTAATTACGAACATTTCGCCTTATTCCTAACACAAAACCCTCTAAATGATTGTTCGAAAATCCGCCCAAGAGAACATAATGACGCGGAATGGCAGACGTCAAACGAGGAACAAAAAATAACAATAAAAAGGGTCTAAAAACAAGAGTGACTGGTCGATTTTATTGTTTCCGATACACGTTTTCGCGATATCCGTGAAATATCCCTCTCCCGAACCCATGGAAATAGTAATATTAATATTATTTAATATTATTATTGTTATTATTATTATTATTATTATTGTATGAAAATCGCGATGGAAGTGAGAGAGAAAAAAATGCGTTATCGAATAACGACTCGAGCTGCGCCTAACCGGTATAATATTATCCTCTGCCGATGCAGCAGGACTCGCGGCGATTCCGATCTCGACAAAATCGACCGTCGTCGTCGTCGGCACCTATATAGGTGGTTATTGCTGATACAGGCAGGAATTATAGGCATAGCACAACGACACATTATTATTATCATCATCATCGTATTATAGGTAGGTACCTGAGCGTGAAACGTATATTTGCATATCGTATATTACACGTATAGGTAGGTACTACACTGGTGCTGCAACGTGACCGTAATAACCGCGGTCGCGGTCGTCGCGGTCGTATCGGCCCGTGATATAGGTACGCGATATTATAATATTATTACTATTATTGTAGCGCGTACAACAGGTATATTATATTATATTATTATTATTATTGTACATTATTTTATATTATGCGCACCTCTACTTATATGCGAGCGAGTGCAATAAATATACGAAGACAGATTTTTAAACTCTGCCGCCGACACCTATTTATATACCTATGTATATATATATGCATACTGTACGGGCATTATGATAATAATAATAATATATTATACCTACTCGCGTATATATAGTAATAATAATAATAATAATATAATATTCTCAGCGCGCGCCAAACAATACGCGCTGGGGGACTGCCGCTGTAGCTGCTGAAATCGCCGTACAAAGCCATTGTGAGAGCACACACACACACACATACACACACACGACACACACACACACACACACACACAGTATTATATTTTATACACACGTCTATGGTGTGCCACGATAACGTATATGTATAGTAGTATACTTTATTATAATAGTCTACACTGTGTGTATAATAGGCACCGTGTAAATTTTGCGCGAGTGTGAGCTAGTGTCGAGTGAATGCGAGTGATCGGGTGAATGTGTGTGCGTGTGATATTAAGACCGTCACGTGACACGCTGTGTACTATGTGTTATTATTATTTTTTTGTTTTTTATTTCGAACCGTTTATCACGACAATACATACGAATATTGTCGTTTTTTACATAATATATTATATACCCCTTATTATTGTTATTATTTACTATTATCGTGTATATCATATTGGAAACTATAATATTATTGTTTATTATATATTGTTATAACACCTATACCATACGGTGTTCTAAATCGACTTATCGCCGATGTATACATTATACCAAATATCACATATCATATTATTATGCGTATATACGGAGTGATCCGTCGGACTGCGGTAGGCTACACAGTACACGCTATAGTTGTCCGAGTACATTTTTGAAAGTCTTTGAAAAATAAGATTAAATTGTATAGTTTGGAGTATTTACAACTCGACATTTTTTTACAATAAAATACATAGTCTATTACAGTATTACTATATTTATCGGTGATTTACAAAAAAACATTTGACAACAATTTTAATTTGTATACAGCCAGTATAAAAGAATACTTTTTAAAAGCATATAATATATAAATAATAAGTGATCGAATTATAGTAAACGGGTTTTTTTTTTTTACTGATAATAGTACATTATAATAAAAGTTCATTCTCAAATTTGATCCTTTGATAATACAATATGTTGCTACCAGGCAAGGAAATGTAAAAAAATTATATGTAGTATAAATGCGTATAATAAAGCAACAATGTTGACTAAATATAAATAATAATAATTTGCTTTGACAAAAGTGGTTTTTAAATATTTACCAGCAAATTAATATTTTTTATAAAAGTAAAAGAGATTAAAAAGTTTTTCAAATTACGTACTATTAATAAATTAATTAAAAGCAAAACGAACAGCTTGTATTCTATAGAACTTCTATACTGCAATAGACCCATCTATTCCTTTTTTTCAATAATTTATAAGGTAAACTTTTATTTGAAATTTGAAAATGTATTAAATAAACTTAGTTGTATCCTTTAAAACCTACACGAACGTAGGTCGTATTATTTTCAACGAGTTTACCAGCTAAAGGTACTTTACTATACTAAAGACTTTTATTTTATTAAAAAATATTTTATATTGCTTATCGTTAGACTTAAACCATCTGAAATACAAAAACCTAAGGTAACGGAAAAATATGTTACGATCGGAGGAACACAGATATTATCAATTTCGCCTAACATTAGATAATTTACACATTTGCAAATTGTGTATTTTGAAATGGCTAAAAAGAAATATTATAAATAATTTCAAGACTAAAAATAGACGTTTTTCATCTTCCAAAAATTAGAAAAATAATTCTCAAATTATACCATGTAATCGTATTGTTAAAATATAAAACGGATATACAGTGAATTATTACTTTTTCTTTAATTTTTACTTAGAGAACTAACTGGTTAACCCGAAACATGATCGCTTTAAAATAGATACGCCCAAAATTTAAAATACTAATAACTAATAAGTCAGATAGTATTATAGTAGATACATATAGTACATTATACTATCAGTGAGGTATTGTTAAAAAAATGTGTGGGTATTTCACATAAAAAAGTGACAATGGTATAAAACTTATCATTCAGTAAAAAAAAAATTGCATTGCCTCACTCAATGTAGAAGATATTTTATCTATAGTCCCTTATTACAGTGAGTTATTGTGCATAATGAGTACAAATACAGTTTAAACTTTAGAAAGATGGTAATTGGACATTTCATCAACGAATTTCCCTAAAAAAGTCATGAAAATTAAATGTCACCTACCATGAATTTACAAGACCAATTTGAATAATACGAGTATGGTACTAAAAAATGTACTTTGAAATTTCCATACAATATTTTTTTAAGATAATAAGCACAATGATATGATAGTTATTTTTCAAATGGGTAAACAATTACAAACGTTAATTCCTACATAGTAGAAGATGCGCAAGTTTCTATACACTTAAAAAAAGAAACGTTTGTCAGTCCTACGTGGTAAAAAAAGATGCTTATGTAAATTCCCACAAGACAGAAAAAAATAGGTATTAATTATTATAGATACTATTATATAATTAGATTTCATTTTCATACATTTTATAATTCAATAAACCTAATATAATTGCATATTTTATACAATATTATAAGTTAAAAATATCATAATGCATCAATTCATTTTCATACATTTTAATATAATATTTCATACAAAAAAGTTGTATTTTATGTCGTTTATATACATTTCAATACTTGTCACAAAAATATATACTATATTCCATATAATATTAATTTATGAAAATTAATTATACTGTATAATAATATTTTTTTTCTGCCATGTCCAATGTAGGAACTTACACATCTCATTTTTATACTCGTGTAGGAACTTACATACCTTTTTCACCGTGTAGGAAGTTTACATATTAATATTATATTGTGTACCTTTTTGTGTCATGTAGGATCTTACATTTGTCAATATGTTATTCTCAATCTTTGTTGGGTCATTCAGCCATTGGTTCACAAAATGATGACCATACCTGATATCTATATTAGGTCTGAGAATTTAAAATTGAAAATACTTATAGGATATAATTCTTAGAAGATTCTAATAAGTTTACAAGTCCGTATACCATTACACCCTAGTTATAAACGTCGTAAATTTAGTGAGTGTAGCCATACTAAAAAACTGGAGAAGTGAGACCACGCCGTATACCTCAATACATCTATGTTGCACTATATGTAATTATGTATATTATACTGCAATAATATAAGGTCTATACTAGATCATTGTATAAATACGATATTCTTAAAAGGAATATATGTTTGAAAATAACGATAATAAAGATAAGATAAGGATAATAATGATACATTGAGATAATCAACTCGAAGAAAATTTGTTTAAAAATGGTACCCGTCTAATTGATAAATAATAATATACCTAATGAATTAGTGACTATATACATTAGTGATTATAATAGTGATTATACACAATATAATAAACTAATTAATTTCAAATTCACATAACATTTCCAATATATTAATTTAACTTGTAATCCTAGTTCAATTGAATGTAAAATTCTGTAACTCACAACATGCTTGTACATATATAGCTATATAGATGTTATATCAGTATAATAGCCCGATTGGATTCCTATCGCGACTATTATAATAGGTACATGCAATACCACATTATATTTTGCCCAAATTTAATGTTATCCTGCTATAATCGCAGGAGATATAATTAGACTGATATGAATGTGTGCTGAACACATATTAATATTATTCATTTTAACTATTGATGGAAGAGAATAACAAAAAATAATTTTCACTTAAAGTTCCTAAAAATATAGCCTATTATAATTTATAATATTATACAATATTATATGATGTACGTGCAAACAGGATGTGCTACCTGCCTATGTACATTGTTCTCCTGTTATAATAATGTACCTTATTTACATGGAAGTTATAAGTAATCAATAGTCATTATTATTTCAATATCTTGTCAATTTTACTGCACGAACTCTTTATTAATTATATAAATTAGTGTTGATCAATACAGATATTAATTATTAATGCGATACAATACTACAATATGTCTTTAATTATTATAGTAATTTGCACAATTGGGTACATTTTAAAACGGTGTCAGCAACAAATTACTAGTAATTGGTAAAATGTTACTAAAAAATAGGTTCAATAACTGTTATGTGTTGAGGTTAAAGTAAAGCTTGAATTCACTTTAAGAAAAAAAAATTACGATTTATTATCCATAATCATTAAACAGTAATCAGTCGATTTTATAATATTGTAATAAACGTCATAATATATTAACTATATAATATTATGTATGTATAAATAGTTAAAAAATATCTCTAAATTTATTCCCTCCAAGCTCATAAAATAAAATATAAAAATCACGTTTTTGTTTATTTGTCAATTGAATAGAATTTGAATTACATTATGTCTAAAAAGCAAATTAAATTTAAGATGACTTTTAATTTACAATAAGTGTCGATGACATATTATTATAGGATATAGGTAGGTACTCAATACTATGTTATATCAGAGGATTCCAACGTGCTGTAGATACTAATTAATTAATTAAATTTCATAATGAGTTGTTAAAATGCATACGAGCTTAAAATTTATCCGGAACTCATATAGTTTTATTATGTACGAAACGTGATTTTGATATGATAAAATGCGTATGTTCCTAATCTTATAACTGCATTAGGTATTGACATACCTACCTATAGAATTTGACAGTTGCTGACGCCACGTTCTATTTTAATCGTTTGGTGATATTTAGTACTTATAATCTGTTGTTATTCGAACAAAACTCCGTTATATGCGCATAGATATAATTTCAATGTTGTAAATTGTATTTAAAGTATTATTCGATCATAAAAAATACCAGTAGACGACCATAATGTCATAAATAATCACAAATAGCATTAGAAAGAGTGATAGAGAGTGATATAACTAAGTAAGAGAGGGGGCGATACTAGATATGTGTGGGAGAGAAATCGAATGTAATACATTCCTAGTAAAAATGTACTATGGATAATATCGTGACCGACTCGGTGGCTAATATTATTACATACATCAGACTCAAATTAAGTGACTTGAGAATTATTGATATTGTATCTGTACCCTGTACGCCTCAACCCCGTAATTGCTGTACCATAAGAAGGACTCATATTAAACAACAGGACAGAGATCAAATATTATGTTTAAATAAACTGGAAGGTTGATCAACCATTTGTATTTTAGCGAGGTACATAGGTAATGTAGTTATTTCGGTATCTCTACTCACTAGCTGAAATAGTTAAGTTTCAATAGTTTATTTACATAGCTATTTAATATTTTCAAATATTATTTATTTAGCAGATGATTTAACGTAAATAAAATAATAATTTAAATTTTAAATGTTAAATATTTAATGATTCGAAGCATAAAACATAAACTTACCCAATCAAAACGCTAGCCTATTTTTAAATCAATTAAATACAATAATGTCGATATTTTAAAAAAATTTTATATTTTTTTTTTATATTAAATTGATACAACTATATTAATTTTGTAACGTTATTTTATTTTACTGCGACTAGTAAGAATATCCGAAATAATATGAAATAAAACCAAATTATAAATGTATACTCATTAGTAATATTACTTATATAGCCGCTTTATCATAGATTAATACTTCTGTGTCAATTACCATTTAAAACGATTGTTAATAATAGGTATGTTATGTCTAGACTATTTTATCACGAATATTAAATATTATTTACTTCGGTCAATCATCCATAGATTCTACCACTCTACTACTCCAGTATAACAATGTAATTACGTACCTACACATGATAACATATTTTATTTTCGTTCACGATAAAAACGGCAATGCACAACAATATTATCATTTGGAGTTTTTACAAAAATTAAATATATCGACACTCAACACCATTTTAATACACACATCACAAAATGTTATTCTATAGGTACTCCATATTAGTCATATATCCAATATGTACGTTTAATACATTAATAAGTAGGCATAGAGGCAGAGCACAGAGGCAGCTTGAGTGTACAATTTTTGACGCTCCAAAAATATATTTATGATGGGTGGGGGGGTCATGGTAGATCCAGTACTTTAATCAATATAGAAGTTATGCTGAGGAATTTGCCCAGAATGGTTGACAGTTTAACATAAAGCGGCATTAAATTAGGATCATTGAAATCGTTAACGACGAATTCCATGGTCCGTAGATATTATAATATTTATGATTTTCGTATGATTGCAATTTTATTTCATACTACTTGTTTATTTATTTAATCAATATATTATTTAATAATATCTATATAGTAAGTTAACCATAGCAAATACATCTACAAAAAAAAAATATATATATATTAATTTTAATTAGGTAGCAAATATACCTAATGACTTGAGGTATTTTGGTGAAAACTAATGTTAGGCAGGTCATTTTTGTATTCAATTATTTTTAATTATTCGTTAAATAATTAACACGAAGGTGGTACTTGCGGTCATCTTTATAATGTAATATGCGAAAAAAATATGTTAAATCACTTAAATTCACCGTTTATTAATTTAAAACTAAGTATTTAATTACACATATTATGAATCTAATCTTATGAAAATAATACACTCATATTATGAATAATAGTATAGAGTATAGATACTATATTGTGCATAGAGAGAACTGCAAGTGTTTTCGTATATTATGCTAATAAAATAATACAAAATATACATGAGCATTATTTATGTCTATAATATACCTATTACTGCGAGGTCTTTCTACATAATCGACTGTCGCCATTTTGCTATTATTACATTCGGTCGTTATGATAATGTACAGTGTACACATACTATATTATAATGTAATGTACATGCGCGTATTTTGAAGGATCATTTTTTAGCGTGGGTTAAAAAACGGCACACCCCTTTTTTCTGATTTGCGTACGCGGTCGCGCATACATTACGGTGTACACAAATAATACCTCCTTCACCTGTTGACGGATCGACCAACTTTCAGGGACGAACACCCTTTGCTGCAGTACAGCCCACCCCTCCATATATAATATTGTAATAGATGCAAAGCGCAGTGTTCTCCGTCGCGTAGACTTATACGGCGGGTGGGTATATTATACGGACATTGCACACGCATATAATATGTATATACTGTTATATTATAATATCATGTGCCTTTAGTTTATATAGGGTGTTACGATTGACTGGAGCTAACAAGAGACTATGTAGGTATGCGAAATTCTTTTGACGCTCGTCAGTCGCTTTATATTATGTAAATTCACTTGGGGGTAAATACGTACGACTACACGGTGCTGCAGGGATCGAAAAAAAAACACTGTTTTTTTTCCATCTTTTTCTTAACCTTACATGTATAATACGTCTGCCCCGATGCACAGCGGTCTCGGTTTCGCATTATTAATGGTCCGTCGTTCAATATCTTTTTACCCGTGAAACGCCGTACGCCTCCTATTGTGATGCGTGAAACGAAATAATATATTATGTATATATATATATATATATATATATATATATATATATACACATATATTATGCGTATTCAAATCACTGTTGTTGAGCGAAACATAAGCCTGCCAGACGCCAGTAAAAATGATGTCGTGATATAGCGTTTTTTATACGGATGTGCACAACACACATCTGTTCCCACCCCACAGGCATATGCATTCGGCTCAATTATTTTTAAAAAGTGTTTGAAGTAAAAGTTTTGACGTAGTTTATCGTATATTTTATGATTATAATATTATTACATTCATTTACAGTTGACCAATATAATATTAAATAGTATATTCATTCCAAAACGAACGTGATAATGTATTAATTCATGACATAATTATGTGTTACATACTTACATGTGTATAGCCACAATAAACCATGTCTTAGATAAAATATTATACTAATCAAAAATGCAATAGTTCAATCTAGACTTAGATGATTTATGTTAAAATTGAAAGACATAAATATTATGGTATATTGGTATTATATTATATGTATTCCATTAATTGAAATCGAACCATTAAGTAAAAAAATTAATTAATTATGAAATGTTTCACTAATTATTGTCAAACAGCTGCACATAAAATATCATTGCTCTCTATACTCATATAGCCCAAACGTAGGTACTCATAAACTGCTGTAGGTTAATAGGTAGGACGATAATATAGGTAATGTATGAGAAATATGTATTATAAAAAGACAAAAATGTTGGATACTGAAATGTTATCTTTTATTATAAACTTATTATATTTTAATTAAAATAACTCAAACAGGAAGTAGTGAAGAATTCTAGATATGTTTATTGGTATACTTATATATACATGTATGTATATTTTCATTTTTTAGTAGAAAGTATATACAATTAATTAAAATTAATCTTTACATTTTCATTTCTGAAATCATATTCTTAAATAACACTATTTACACTTAATATTGTCTATATTTGCATAATCCTTCATTACGCATAATATTGTTAGTAGTTTTATTATCATTTTACAAATCATTGTTGCTTGCGTATGTTAATTTATCTTATAAAACGTAATACATTTAAATTTAAATTTATTATTTTATTGTAAAATGCAAATAACCGTTGTTACTAAACGTATACTATAGCAGTAAGTTTTACAATGAGCAATAAGTACACCCATTCATTATTAAAGTCACCTTGTTGCGTCAACATATAGGTACCTGTACATATAGAAGGTATAACTGATAGACCTGACAAAAAAAAAATGATGCTACTTTAACGTAGGACAAAATATGTTAACATTATGTGAGTAGTAAATAATTTAAGAAATAAACTTATGTCAGCATATTTCTTAAAATTATAGTTTGAAAAAAGCTATTACCTACGTTCCAAATGAATTTATCAAAAAAATTTTGATATTTTAAAAAATTCCAAAAAAATAATTTACTCGACTTAGATAAATGTTTTTACCATCAAAATTGTTCTAATAATCCGATTCACAAATTGGCTATTTTGAACTTATCCAAAAAAAATTTAGTTAAATTTAAAATTTTTTATATTCAGTAAAGAAAACTAAAAATAATTTTTTTATATTATGCATGTAGCGAGAGTGACTTTAAATTATATATAAAAAAACAAATTCAAAATATTGATTGTAACAAAAGTTATTGCATTAGTCAGTTCTTTCTGTTACACCGTGTGTATATATATACATATGTATAAGAATACATATACCTAGTCATTATATGCATTAATCTTTTAACGGTCCCAACTGTAATTTCGTTTTTGACAACGTTACAGTTCCAGATTTCGGTTAAATATATTCTGTAGGTACTCGAAAATATTTGGGTATAGTAAGGTGTGACATTTTTTATGAAGTAAAATTTGGTTGACAAAGATTCATTTCAAAATAGGGTTTAAAAAAATTTGTTTACGGCAACCCTTCAAAGAATGATACAATAACCAATTCGTTGTGCATTTTTACCTATATACATGGGCATTTTGATATTTCCTGGTTTTCGGTAAACCCTTTCCACTTTATCGGTATTTACTTTGAATACGTATATTCTACGTTTTGTATATTTTTTCGGTGAAACGTAAAAAAAATCGACACAATACACCCCGGAGACGTTAGACAAACCAAAGAGGGTTGTCACTACAACGTATTATGTATCGTTTCTAAAAAACAGTAAAAATCCCCAGCAGCCGTTGACCTAAAAATCTCGGTCTCACACTAAAAAAAAATACATATATATTATACGAATCCCCATCGTTTTTTCGTTGAAAAAAAACTTACATAAAGGTGGATATTCATGGGAAAAAATATTCTAAAACCTCTTTTTATTCCGTTATTGGGGTGTTTTTTTAACAGATGGGTGCGAATTTCGACGGATACTGCGAGAATAATTACAAGATTATATGTATAGGGAATCTAGGTCAACTTCGATTGGGGAGCGATTTTTTTTACTTTAATCAAAATCCGGTCGAAACTCTTTTCACAGTCTTCGGGTGCGGTGTAGTTTTTTTTTTTACGTCATCCATGCAAAATATGGATGGAAATATGGAACAGGTATATATTATTGATGTATACATACGAAACTCCCACGCAGGGAACCGGAATGTAATTATATTTTAACAATGTATATGGCAAAGAAAAGATAAAACCTCGGGTCAGGTTTGTTATACGGTTGTATATGTTTGTGCTTATCCCGCGATGATCGACAAATTGAATGATTTAACGGCAACAAATGGGGGAGAGAATCGAAAGGAAACGAATTTTTGCCTATCATTTTTATGTAGGTACCTAACTATGTATACCTTGTTGTAGCATGAGTGCAGAGTGCAGGTGTGCGTGAAGTGTTTTGTTCAAGACGCAAATTATTGCGATTAAGCAACACGATCCGTCCGTGGGCACTATACAAAATATTTATTTTTACCTTAACTGCAGCACAATAAAATATTTGAGTGGTACCAACTATATACTGTAGGCAACAGAAATGCAATATTATCGTAAAAACATAATATAATTGCGTGTAATATTCTCCGTGTACCGCCTGCTCTCAAGTCGTAATATTTTATCATACGCAGTACCCACTATACGCGCAGCGAAGACTTAACACATGATTGAATTAATATATTATTTCAGTTCGTATCAGGGTTGATATTATATATTATTTTTGAACTATTTCACCCCAAAAAATATACATACAACTAATGAAAAATGGGTGAAGATTAATGCGCTATTAAAAACGGCTAATAAGTTGAGAGGGATCGAACGACATGCGGTACCCACATATAAAATGGTAATGGAAATTTATACCTTTTCTGTGTATCATTTAATGTAATTAGGCTATTCCATATTGTATTAAAAATACTGCACGTCTGCACGGTATATAATAATAATGCATACTTTTAAAATACGATTATTGTATTTTCCTTTCCTATGGGCTGGACCCTTCCTGAATATTTTTCCTCACAGCGGGGTTGCATTATCCGTCCACGAGTTGACATTTATCGGCAACCATATGTATATATAATATATATATATATATAACTATTTATTATACGGTATGAATAGTATAAGTATACCTAAATAGGCTATAGACGGTGCTCAATATGTTATTTTTTTTTTGTAATATTCAACCACAGATCGTTTACTTGGTTATTTCTGAAATAATTGCAGTAGATAATATTATAAATTGATCCGAGAAATAAATAATACGTACCTATAGGAACATAATATCAATTATAACATATATTTTACTAGCACGATATTATGTTCATTTATAAGCTGAACAATTTCGGCTAAATACTTGAAATGGGTTTTTAACTAAATGTAATTTTTTTAAAAATGCTTAAGTTTTGTGCTACCACTGATCAGCATATTTTAATCATGTATACTTATAATTTGAATTATTATTTTTATCATATAATCGATTATTTAAACAGTTTATTATGACTTAATATTCAGTGATATTATAATATGATATGTCAGTACAAATTTGAATACGCATTACGTCTTATACGCACTTTTTAACATATCTATGTTTAATACTTTGATTGTTTCAAACGTTGAAATATTAAGTGACTGCAATTTACACGATTTCGGTTTTATTTTAGTTTTAAGTGCAAAATTAATGTAGGTATACCTGAGTACGACTTATTCGTGAACAAATACAATTTTGACTATGCAAAGTAATTTTTCAATGTTAGATTCGTTTTTGCCCATGTCGAAGTTAAATTATTGAGATTAAGGAATTCAATTTCAATTCTCAATTACTAAAAAGTAATACTAGAGTATATATATTCAATCTGCACATAGGTTCTAGTGCTATGTACTAATCAGTTATTAGGACCCTTTGGAATTGTAACCTTATTTACTCTTATATAAACGAATTTATGTTTAACGATTTTCGAGTAACATTTCGAAGGGTTCAATTTCACGTGGAAGAGTTTGTTTTGCCGTGACAATTAATATAAAGACCAAATCAAGACAGGTTGTGCCATTGATTTGGAAGTATATGTAAGTAATAGTATAGACAAATAAATAAGTAACATTGTATATATAAAAGTGTAGAAAGTGGAATCTGAAAAGTCCAAATGGTTTATTTATTTATTTGCTTATTTCAGAAAAAAAAACCATTTATTAACCGTGGTAATTTTATAGCTCTTATACAAAATAGTCTTAAAAATGTAAAAATGATAAAAATATTGGTTTAGAAACGTTCAATTTAAACTTATAATCAAAATTTTTTTATATATTTGAAGTTAAAAATAATATAATATATTACACTTTTATCGAACGATAAAATAGCTAATAGAGGATAAAAAGTATAATACAAATAATATTATCTATGACGGGCAACATATTATTATCTAAAAACCATACAGGCGGTTAGTATGTGTATATAGGTAATGGGTATACATAGTAAAATATTATATACGTATAAGGTTTTCAATTACCATTTGAATTTATTTAATAATAGTTTTATCTATAGTTATGTCAGATAACTCTTTTTTTTGCCTAAAACTGTATTATCTTTATTTTAGAAAATTGCAAATATCACGTAAAAATGTAGAGTAAATTCTTAATAGTATATTTGATTAAGATACTTTAGATTATAGGTAGGTACACATTAGTACACATTATTTAACTATAATTTATAATTTATATTATACCTGTGATACAATGGTGGCTGAATCGTACATAATATAAGTAGTATTATTGTTGCCAACTGCAGCCAAGCTACGATATATTTCTTATCTGCAAATTTTGATATATTTAGTATTTACATGATCCATACATTTGGCACTAAATTCGTTGGAGATGAATTCAAGCGATTGATGAATGCGACGATCGTTGATTAACATCACACATTTATTATTATGTAAATAAATAATATAATATATGTATGTCATTATGTCACGGTTGCCACTATGAATAGGCCTTTGGGTGGGTTCAAACAATATTATGTTGTAGACTCCCGGGTTCCGACAATGGGGAGGGACATTGTGAGATAAAAACATATAATAAAAAATGTTTTGAATATTTATTGTGCCAATACACATAATAATAATTATAATTATAATAATTAACATATTATAGGAAACTCGTACTATTGCGGTTGTATTATAACATGCAGTGTGGCACGTGAAAGGTTAATAGTGGCATTGAAGATGTGACCTTTAAAACGTCATGTACATCTGAACATAATACTTACCGTATTACTGTTGCCACTTGTCTGCAGTTCAACTGTCATATCTATAAGCTGTCACTCGTCCTGCTGCAGGATTATCCTCACATATTATTGTTATTGTTTCTTATATGGTCATGAGCTCTGGTCACAATATTTGTAGGTATACAGGTTTATAACTGTTGGATTTATAGTATATAAATTATAGTTAGGTACATATCAACATTGAACATACCTGTAGGTTTGAAATCTAGGCTGTATTACAATTTGGTCAATATTGTAATTAAGTGCAGGTATATACAGGTACTTAGGACATTGATTTTTTTTATCTCATCTATAAAAAGTTTCAAAACAGAGAAATACGTGGTGTTGGCGCTTAAGTGACGATATTGAGTTTCCGTAATCCTCGACGTCACGTACGTGTACTTAAATCTAGCAATAGAAAATACATGAATAGGTACTTATTTATCACATTACAAGGAGCTGGAAACATATGTCCCTGGCCCCTTTCGTTTTTTTTTTTGTATTACACTTGAAGATGCTATAATGCCAAACAAACATTTCCATTTACAAATTTATGCAATTATTTATCCGAAATATTTGAATGAATTTTTTCGAGAAGTTTTATTTACGGCACGTTCGTTTTGGTCTCGATGTATCGTAAATATTATTAAGGCGATCGCGCACTAATCCAATATTTTAACAGTTTCTTTGTCACGTCGCACAGTTGTAATTGTATAACTGTGCAGTAACATACGTATTTATTATATTATACTTATAATATCATAATATTATTGTACGAAATTTGGCACCGGCGTATATTATGTATAATGGTTGTCGATTGAGATAGTCACCACAACATTTGATCTAATTCTCTAGGTATAACTATACCGCGACATAATAACAACAACAAAAGTCGACTACAACAATCGTTCCTTGTATACGTAATAGTGTAGTCAAATGCGTTTTGCGTGCTATTTTTGGTTAGAAAAATAATAACTTAATGTGTCTCCCAAAAGTTTTTAGAAGGAAATCTCAATCTATACTCTTAAACCCACCGCAAAAATGTGATTTAATTTTTTTTTTAATACGACCCAGTACATAGACATATGCCACAGTGATGTCATTTCAGTATTTCGTTATAGTCTGCGGACGCATGTTGTACCAAAATGTATTTTTAATTTTTAACAAATCGTACTTGTTTAAGTTTATAGAATGAAAATGAAATATTTTATTAGTTAGTTTAGCTACAAATGCTTGTTAACCTTTTAACTTTAACTTGACGAAGGAGCGTTCAAAGTATAGGGCGAAATGAGTGTTGCTTATACAATAGAAAATATAGTAGTGTAGCTGTTGCTAATGAAACAAACCTGTACGCTACCAAGTACCTATTATTGCATGAAAAAATCCAAAAAAAGGGTGTGAGGGATACTGTAGCATCAAATTAAATAGCACTTTAGGTACTTCCGACCATCACACCATATTATAAAATGCATCATTATTCCATAAATAATGATATTTGAGTAGCACATCTATATATTACGATATATTATATTTTAGTAATAGGCTCAAATAACTTTGAGATTTTTTTTGGGAGGGAGGCTATGACTTTAGTCCATATATTGAAATATATATCATTATGTTATATTTTACCTATTATATTCTAATCTGAAGTATGGCTCATATAAGGTATACACAAATATTATATTATCATATACCTATGAACTGTAAAATGTGGATGTATTGTTTTTCAACAAATTTGAAGCCAACTACTAATTTACATTTACACGTTGATTTCCGCTCAGTGCCCGAAGAATGTTGGTTGAATAAAACACATCTATATATAGGTCACAGTATTCAAACGTAAGCAGTAATTAATATTATATATTTGTAAAAGTATTATGACTATCAATCATTATATAGTTAAAATAACATTAGAACAGAGATGTTAATATCTGTAGACTGCAACTAAGTGTAATTTTATAACCTAGACAAGACATCTGTGAGAAGCAATAAGGGTATCGAGCACAATAAATTGTTTTTGAAACAAGTCCGCGTGAGAGTCAAACCAAGATATCCCCTAACAAGAACTATTAAAACTTTCAATATTTCGTCTGTAAAGTCTTGAAATGAATTTATCGATTGATATTGGAAATAATATTATTTCCTGATGATAACCCAAAAATATGCAACAAAGTTTCATTCCCAAAATATGTATGGTTGTTATTCAGATGTATATAGGAGGATTAGAGGTTTACCTCTCTTAACCCTCCCCCCCCCTTAAATTAAACTGAAAATGTGCTTCCGATGGAATCAGATGCGTTTGGGTGTTTATGCTGAGTGTATGCAAGATCATGAGGTTTCAAATCAAACCGATTTCATAGACCAAATTTTGCTTCACATTGTATGAATGCATTTAGTTGAAGGT
This sequence comes from Myzus persicae, assembly GCF_001856785.1. Taxonomy (NCBI): domain Eukaryota; kingdom Metazoa; phylum Arthropoda; class Insecta; order Hemiptera; family Aphididae; genus Myzus; species Myzus persicae. Next base: position 51,604 of record NW_019104205.1, read on the forward strand.
TAAGAGTTTGAAATATGCATATAGGTAGTGATGTAGTGTATGTTTTGAACGTTTTTGTGTGCGTCAGTGCATAGTTCGTTATATTTTTCATCATCCTGTCAACATCACATTTAGGTATATACTTAGCAGTTAGCATCTTTTTAGTGGATTTATAATTCCGGGCTCTGTATAATAAACGTCTTATCACTTTAAGTTATAATATCATTTATCGCGTAATATAATATAGGTAAACGACGTTCGTTGACGGCTGCGGACGAAGTCGGTCAAACACAACCCTTATAATATAAGTAGTAAGTGCCTATATATGCCTATTGCCTTATATATATATATATATTATTGCAAAAATACTTGGAGCGTTAGAAATCCGTTATTACTACGATACAATATATACATAATAAAATATAATATATATTATAGTGTGAGGCGGCGTCCGTCTGGTTAAAATAATAATAATAATAATACGTCCCCTCTGCGCGGCGTGCACCGGTCAACACCGCGGGCCCCATTGTGCGTAAGCGTACGTGTGTGCGTGCGGGCACGGCGCCCGTGTGTGTGAATGCGAAAAATCAATACCGCCCCCGCGCCGCACCTTTGGCCCTTGCCGGACGAGATGACCATTCGACGGCGGAGGCTGCTTTGTATATAATATAAGCACACTGCACATAATGCACGATATAGTATACATATTATATTATAGGTAGGTACCTCGCTGTATACGCGCGTACATTATATTATAGTATTATATATGTGTGTAACGTCAACATCTGTTGAAATGACCCAGTTGTCGTATATATCCGGCGGTGTATGTATATATATAAACATATAAGTACGCGGGGGTGGTGGCGCGAATAGCAATAAAATGGGGAAAAAATAAAATAAATAACATTTCGCATATTATACCGTGCATATAACGACTCTTGTCGGGCGTCTATTATTATTACCGTCCTCGTCGTCGTTATAATATTATTATGTGCATAGGTACTATGCTGCAGAGGTGTGAGCGAGTATTATATATATATATTTATACATTATACATAATATTATAGTCCATCGCGTTGAAATGACCGTTGCATTGTCGTGTCGAATAATACGCATATTATATGTGGGACGTATATGTATATGCAAGATACGAGTGCAATTAGAATATGACGGGTTGCTGCATTATGTGTGTTCGACTACCCCCGGCCGTAACACAAAAGCCACTGATGAAGGGCTCTCGATTATATTATTATCACGTGTTATAATATGTATGTATAAGGTGTGGGCGAAACAAATTTCCCTCTCGCGCTGTTGCAGGGTTGTATGGACGAAACGTCGAGGCGAGTCCGGAGGGAGTGAGTCTTTGAAAAAGCGAAATTTGACGGTCGCGCTTTGCATTTCCCGATTATCGGTACCCAAAAGTGAGCGTCTATGTGTATATGATATCGTGTCCGGAGTACACATATTATCATTATATATAATATTATCATGCAAACGGAAACGACCGCGGTGTACTCGGAAGGGAAAATTCGAATGTCATTAAAATAAAGCGTCGCGAAGAAATCACTTCGGCATGACGACGATATTCAATATAGTAATAACATATTGATTAAATATTATTGATAGTATAAAAAACTTTAATCGACGGTAAAAAATATAGAGTTGTAGTACAATATATTGTCGCGGGTTCGCCCAAGTCAACGTGTATATACGATATACCTCGCCAAAAAAATAGTGACACCGAGTTCGACCGACTTGTCTCCATTGAGCTATACAATAATAATATACTTATTATTCTCGTCTGTGCTTACGGTCGTCCAACTGCAGTTGTAACTTGTAGCCTTTTGGTGCAGGTCCCGAGATTTGGTGCGCGGATGAGATGGTACCTATAAATATAATATTTTAATTATTTATCCATCTTCGGTCGCATGATACGATCGTATTATAATATGGTTTTGTACAATAATATTGCAGCGGTCGCACGAATTTGCCAACAACTTTTTTTATTTCGGTAATAGGTACCTGACAACGGTTATATAGGTTCCACGACTAAATACGACCGATATGTCTTCGTCCTAAATATTTATGAACTCAAGCCTACAGCTTATTTACTCGCACGCACACGCTTACCCAGCGTCATTGGTGCACCGAAATAGACGACTATAAAAGTATCACACACTATACACACATACTGTGGCACGAACGAACTCGACCGGCTTTATATTATTAGAGCGATGTGCAAGTAGGGCTGCTTTCGCACACTACCGCGGGGACTTCGCAAAAGGGATTTTATCGTTGTTTTTATATAATAGTATAATAGTTTCTAAAGCGACACGTTCAACGGATCCGTTGGCTTTATTTTCGATAGTTTTTATCGCTCTACAATTATATACGGCCATATAAGTATAGGTATAGGATTATAGCGATATTTAAATAATGAAATGTCGAAATTTTGCAAAAATATTTGTAGATTTTATTTTTAATCAATGCTTTTTTTGAAAGTCTAGCACAGTTCAATAAAAAAAGTATGTATATTACATATAAAAGATATAATTTAGCTTATATGAATAAAGTTAACGATGTACCCATATAGTAATAACTATAATAAGCTATAACTACACTTATTGTATTGACTTAGACTAAAAAGTAATAAAAAATGTTACTATGACTTTTACATGCCATACTGTTTTACACCATTGTATTAATACCTACTAAAGTTTAGTTTAGTAACTAAACCATTGATTTGAAGATTTTAATTTAATTAAGATTTTTAATATTGGATACTTATTTGTATGTTACATATTTTATAATAAATACCAAAGACAGGTATAAAAGCTTAATAATTTATTTCAGAGATGTGCTGTACTTAATCAATGGTTATAAATGTATAAGTATAGAATATGAGTTCATAAGTATATGATACCTAATGAATGTGTATATCATCCAATTAGTGACTTCAGTATTATTATTTATAAAAATTAGGTAGCTACGTGAGCGATTCGTAGTAAGAACGAATTTATTGACGCGAGGAATATAATACTACTACGAAACATTTTTAAGACTGCTGGATTATTTTTCATTTAAGTATATAATAATAATTGCTAATTACTTCAAACGTTGGAAATAAATTTCAGATTTTTAAGCCATAATATAGACGCGTAAGCAGTTACTATATTTATCGATATTATGTAACAAAAATAATTATAAAAGTAACTACCCATATCGTGCAGTTATTCCTACAATTAACGATAATATATTGCGAGATTTTAAATAGAGGTCCTCGCCTATACGGTAAAGTCAAACTTATACTTAAAATTAACGACGTGCTTAAATGGTCTGTACTATATCGAGCACGGACGAAGGAAGGCCGTCGTTCATCAAAGTATATAGAATTTAAAATAGGCGATATATAACTTTAAACGGAAGTTCAACGTCTCTGCAAGCTCGAAAAACGTATAAAGGTATAATAGGAAGTCGGGAAAAAAATACAATAATGAAACGGAATAATATTTGTACTCCAAATACCTGCTGCAGCGACGCGCACGTATAATAAATATATTGTATTATATTATTATATTATGTATAAAAAAAAAAGAAAAAATGCCGAGCGTATAAATAAAAAAAATAACGTAAAATAAGGAAAAAAAAAGCGAAGGAGAAAACCTTAAAAAGCCGCGCGGCCAAACGGAAGTCCGATTTAAAGAACTAGGCGTGTCCTTTCGGGGAGACAGGAGATGCAAGAAAAAATCCGTACCCGCGCGAAAAGTTACAAGGGCCGCCGGGCGTGGGCGGGAAGGGCGATCGTAAGAGGTAGTGTGAGGGGGAGGGGGGGCTCGAAAGTTTTGCAAATCCGTACGCGCACACGTCCGACGGGGACGGAGTGGAAAATCGTCGTCGTCGCCTCCGACGGAAATGCCCGCGAACAGCGCTCGCGGAACACCGGCGCGCACACGCACGCGGGGCGTGTTCCGATTGGTCCCGCCGCCCGTCATGCCCCCTCGGACGGCCCCACCAGTACCTGTGTGTGTAAGCGGTTCCCCCCTCCAACCCATCGGAACCGAAGCGGTGGCGTCGGTGGAGGTGGTGTGGCGGCGGCGGTACCCGACGACGTCGACGGCGACGACTGAATGAGACGACACCGCGCGCCGCCTTCATATAGTCATACGCACCGGTCAAACGTACACGGTCGTTCCGCGTGCGGTTATCGTCCGTTTTTTTTTGGGTTTTTTTCCGTTTTTTATTTTCCATATTTTTTAAAAACAAATAAATTCATCTTCGCACCCCATAGTGGAAACCCAAAAAAAATCGTCGTCGTGAGACAGTGCCCGTGTCGAGTATTATTGTATACGATATTATTAATAATAATATCGCGTTATTATTAGGATCGTCGTTGTCACCTATATATCAATATTACATACACCTTATATTTATATAATTGCTGTATAATATACGCGCAGTGATAATATTATTATTAATTTTTTTATTATAATCGCAATTGTGCCGTTGCCGAGACACATTCTCCGTGCGAGCATCCGTCGCGCGCGCGAGTTCGTCCGTGTTTCCGTCCGTCCGTTAAGCTGGAGGGCTTACCCGCAGTGGCCGGCGGAGAGGGGCTGAGGCTGGCCACGGCCACCAGCGCCCAGTACCGTCGAGTCGACGACGAGTCAAAGCTCGCGCACAAGTTCCACCCGGCCGGGTTCGAATTCTACCGGAACCTGCACAAGTTCCACAACCTGAACAACAACAACAACCACAGCAGTAAGAACAATAACAACAACGACTCGCCGCCCTCAGAGAAGGCGGCTGCCGCGGCCGCTGCAGCCGCGGCCATGATCCTGCAACAGCACCACCGGATCGGCGGTCTGCTGGCCGGACGGCGGTCGTCGTCATGCGACGTCACCGCCGCCACAGCCGCGGCCACGGACCAGCAGCCGCTCGATCTCAGCTCGCTGTCCGTGCCCAAGTACAACAACGGTGGCCGGGCGCATCCGTACTTTGCGCACCACCACCACAACAGCCATCACAACCGGGTGGCCGGCGGACACCAGCCGTCGTCCGCAAAGTCGACGGTGCCATCGCCGCCCCCGATGGCCCTGATGCGCGCCGTCCACGCGGCCGTTGGTTCGTCGTCCGACGACGATGACGACGACGACGACAACGAAGACGACGAAGACGACGAACGCGGAAGCATCGGCGGCAGGAGGAGTCGTGGCGATCAGTCGTCGCCGCTGCCGCCGCCCACGCCCAACGAAAACGGTAAGGCTCGACATAATATTATGATATCGACCTGCTCGATTGTACATTTTTTATAATATTCGAAAGTGTTTCCAGTGCTTGAATTGAGAGGGACAAGGGGACTACGAAATCCCTCTTATTTTTATAAAATATTTATGCGTGTCCCTTCGAATTAAATCCCAATAATCAATAAGGCATTTAAATATTCAATTACCCACAATTTTTTTTTACACTGCACCCCCTTTCTTTTTTGTTCCCAATTCAAGTACTGAGTATTCCTCGCCGTTATCGTTGCGTCTTTATGAATTTTCAGAAAATTATATATTTTAATATACGTATTGTAAGTACCTACATATTTATCCACTTTTTTTGGACCCTAGGCAACCGCCTATCCCGCACACCTGTCAATAATTATTTCGTATAAGCAAATTTACGATCGACTTTACGCCATATTCGGAATGGTCGTCGCACGTCTTTTACGATATTTTGAACGAGAGCACTTCGACGATATTATTATAATTAGCGATCATTTAGATACGACATGTCAATTAGTCATGGCTTAATGGTTTATATCGATAATCCGATGCCCACAGGTCTGTCTGGATAGTTATTTCCGGTCAATGAATAATATCATCATGTTTTCCCGAATTCGTCAATCGCTTTTACAGTTTTACGTCATAGTAGGCATAATATTATAATCATAATTATACACCGTAGTCGTGGTAATATGATGAGATACCTGTTCGATTATGATATGAGATGCAACGAAACAATTGGCTGTTACCTAATTATCTCTGCAACTGTGTCCTTTTTAATTAAACAATTATTATTATAACATACTATTATTGTATTCCTTCTAAACGCGCCTGCAAGGACATGTAATTTCATAATAATTATTGGAAATCGTTATGGAAAATTATGCATTAGAATCGACTGATATTTATGCCGGTTGATATTCTGTATAATATTTTTCCCACAACCTCTTTATCTCCAACTCGACAGTCATATTATGCAATGATTAATAATGTTGTATACTAGTTCTTCGACGACTTAATTTTGGAAACGAATTCAATGGGAATTTGGGTGTATACTATGCACTTGCACTATTACATTCTATTGAATAATCCGATAAAGAATGCGCAAACTGCCGTTTGATCCTGGTGAAAATTAAATTAAATAGGTACTTAAGATTAAAAAAAATTGCATTTCGCAGAAATTATATATTTACGAGATACGGGTTTGAATGTAATCATTGCAAGCCCGTCTACGTTTCCCAAATTCAAGATACAAAATTAGAATAATATACCTAAACGAGATTGATAGATTATTTGAGACGGCACGTGTACGTAAACTGTGAAATTACGATTAGATTTGATATGACGTTAGAAAATTAATTTACTCTTGGCCTTAAATTAAAACTAATAATATTATTTTTAAAACTTCTTATATATAAGGGATAGGAACATTGAGATCCAATTAATTAAATAATACTCAATTTATTTTCATATAATAAATTAATAACAACGTAATTTATAAATAATATTTTTTGAGCGTAATGTTACATTTTTTTTATCGAATTTCCTTTTTATGCATAATTAAATTACGTAGGTAAATTATTTTAAATTATTTCGTAACCTTAAAGTATATAAAAACAGGATATATTATTTATTTTTATATTATAACTTAAATGTATCAAATAAATTGATTGATTAAACATCTTAATATGATTTTTTTATAATATGAATAAATATAAAATATATAAACCATTAATATTAGTGCGTATATTAGTTGATAGTTTGTTAACTTCATAATAATTAATAACCATTGTATTATTACCTTTTGAATGTGCATTTGATTTCTTGAAATATTAGTTAAATCTGAATGCATACACTTATTTCTTAATGCAGTCAAACATATTTTATGAAGCATAATGATTTAATGTATAGCCGTAAAGATATATGCATATTATTATATATTTATATTTAATGTTGTATATTTTTAATATCTTCTATAAAAAAATAAATAAAATAGGAATCAGTCCTGTTTACGTATTTTATATAATTAGTTTGATCATTATAATTCATAATCTATACAACAAAACAGTACTATTTCACTTATAAAACAGTTTTGTATATGATATAACATTTCTTTAGTTTAATTATTATTCAAATTTTGTCCGAGGCAGTTAAAAATCTCATTAATTACCATGTTTCTTTATGTTATACCATCATATTTATTTGCATTTCATGTATGAGTTATTACTTTACGGTTCACCTGTTTTCATTTTATCATTATAAATTCTTATGTAGATACACACACAGGAAAATAGGTAATTATATGCATTTTTATCTCGTGCGCAGATTGTGTGAATTACAAACATCCATCATAAAATAATCTTGCACATATCGTATTTAAATCCATGAAATGCGTTCTTATTATAATAGAAACGAATAATATAGTTGTTATACTACAAAACAATAAAAAAAAAATATATATATGTTTATTTTTCGCTCATGTTCTTTAACGCGATTCTCAGTAAAAACTAGAAAATATAATATAATTGCGAAACGAACAAAGCCCGCGTGTGCAATACGTGTAGCTTCAGTTTCGCTCCGTTTTTTTTTATTTTCGTTTCATCGGGCAACGTTTCCTACAAATTATAAAACTATTAAACTCTACTTATATTATACTTGTGGGCCCGGTTTACATTTTACGTGGTTATCGCTATATTATGTTTATAAGTAGGTACCCGGTTATATTACTATAGTGGTTATGAATTCCGTCTAAGACATAATTATTGTAATTTATAGGCGTATAATAAAATGTTGAATTATTGCAGTTAGCTAGGTACACTACGCGGGTGTACAGCATTTTAAAAAAACGCCACCCGAGAGGAATTTATACTAATTGCCAATCGCAATTACCACAGGTTAACCGCGTTGGTGACCGTTAACATCGTAATATCAAATCGATTAACCGTATTATCGAAGCTGGTTTTTTTGAAAATTTTCAGATAGTTTTCCTGTAGTTTCCACGCAATGAAAATTACACTGGAGTGACTTATTTTTTGAAGACCACGGTCCACGGTCGTGCTCTAATAAGGAAACGAAATTTAAATGTCATAAACCATCAGTATTAATGTATCGGAATAAAAACAGATATTTGGGCTCTGTAATACTAACAATTTCAATCGAAAATTGTATTAATTACTATGTCTGTTGGGAATACATGGTTTTTCAAACCGGCCAACCACTATTTAGTTTCTGTATATGGTGAGCTTTTTACAAATCACGTACATATATTTTGTACCGGGTACCGCTTAGGCGGAGATCCTGTAAAATGTTCGGAGGTGAGGGTTTATTCTCCCGTCTTACCGTTACAATATTTTACTTTTTTATAGTACTGCTTGTTATGATAACAAAACCGACCAAACTGAACAGAATAAATAAAATATTTTGCGGAACTAGAACATTACTTTTTTTTAAACTACCGTCTTCCATAGATTATGGTATAGTTCGTGTACCTACTAAAACCATTAAACTACCAAGATGATTTGATTTTTTGTCTAAAGATACATATCTCTTTTGATGAATTTTATAAAAACGTGTAAGTACACAGAATGAAAAAGAAGAAGAAATAAATATCAATTTAAAACCAATAGAGCCCTGCACTCAGAATCTAAAATAATAGTATGCGTAAATTTAACTTAGACGTGCAAAATATTTCAAAATAATCAAATATTTAATTATTGTAGCTTCGACTTCGAATTAATTATATGGGAGGCTAAGCCGTAACCCCCTCCGCCTGATCTTGGGCTACCGCAGTTTGTATTCATTACAAAATTGTCATGAGATACAGTGCTATAATATAATAACCCGCGAGATAGACGCGAAGGAGCCATAATATTACTATAATCCTTTTAGGTACAACTGTATTTTACTATTTATATATTATATAAGTGCATCCCTGGTCACGAGCTCGTATCGATGATAATGTATCGCACGCGTCCTTTCCGTGTGTAGGTCTATACCCCTTTCGGTATACCTATGGTACGATTGCAGCACCGCGGACGGAGAGCGGATAAAAAAAAAAAGGAAAGAGGTATAGGTAACACAAGTATAGTTATCCGGAAGGGTCGCGCCTCCTGGTTTTTTTTTCCCCCGTTTTGTTTTCCGACGGCTCGCGTCCGCGTAACCCCATCCGGCATCCACCCCCCCATCATCATCATCATCACCGCCGACGACGACGTCGTCATCCCCGTGCGCCGTCGGTTAGGTCTGCGGGTCCGAATCCCGTGCGCGGATTGTACGGTGTAACGGGTTGGGCACGAGGGCTACTTTGTTCGGGAGGGCACACTTCCGCGTCCCCCGCCCGCCCGGCGGTGTAGTACCCATTATTATTGTTACTTTATATCGCTCGCGCGCGCCGTGTAATATTTACACGGTGACTCTCGGGCCGGCGGTCGTGCCCGTGCGCCGCCGCCGCGTCCCCCGGACAGATGTTTATAATAATGGTACCTATACATAATGCACACACCGTCGTCGTGTGTCTACCTCGGCTCGAGCGAGGCTCGTAAATTCCCCCGCTCGAGCCAAAACTATAAAATAATAATAATAATACAATATCCTACCAAAAAAACAATAACGATTAAAAAATAAAACAGCGCGCGTGTCGGCGTTTTTCTAGAGACAATCGGACGAGAAAACCGAACGTCCCGTCGAGTGTAATATGAAAACAAAAATTCACACACACACACACACATACAGGTTTGATCCATCCAGCAGTGGACCTGAATTATGCGCGAGCGTTGAATTTAGTAAAACTACGTTTTTGACCCTCCTAGGGTGTAAACGAAAAAGTATTACATATTATTAGATTTTTCGGTTTTCGTTTAGTTTTTTGTCCGACAGAATTATCGGCCTACAATAATATATCAACATTACACAGTATTAGTAACAGTGTTATCAGTTATCACCTACAAGTTGAACTTTGTGGATTTGGGAATCGCGTGTAACTGCCATAAGAAGTATATAATACATCATGCCTACACGTGTACGATGTCTCTTCGCGATATTGTTCGATATCAACCGTCGTTTGTTTGATTGCATGATTTTCCAGTAAATTATATTATCTAGCGTATAATGACGACTCATTTAATATTATGTTATATTTTCCCTTTGACGCTATAATATAGGTATTATGCAGGTATATCGTTTTAAATAATATAAACTATAAAGTAACCGTATCGAGAAAACGTCTAGGTGTGCTATTCAAAGCGTTTTTATTATTTGAAGATAATTGTAATTTATAAGCCATTATTATTATTATTTTTACTGGTAAAAACCTATTGCAAATAATGAACTCGCAAAATTAGAAGATACATTGATAATTACTTATTAGTAATTAGTATCGTTCTCGCTGTAGTGAGTAGTGACTAATTTATTGTGTACTAAGTATACATTGACGTCCGAGGTATTGACGTCATAATTTGTTTTATATAAGATCATCTACCTCATTTTTTTGAACCTTTATATAATTATGCATTTTTTATATCATTATTAAAACCGTGTTTATTACTCAATTAAAAATTTAAATTCCATGTTTTTTTATTGCCATGCCATTAATTCCATAATTGGATATAGGCACCACCGCGTAGTTAAAGGAAAATTACTCGAAACAAAAGGGAACAATAACGTACAACCTCTGTAACACAGTAGTCTTTTAATTTTATGCAAATAACACGTTAGCATATTATGACCTAGTGCCGTTAATTTCGGTGATACCCTGTCCTATCTGCACCGCCGATCTCAAGGAATTTCCGTTTTAAGACTTGCATAAGACATAATGAGATATCATGGTTATAAAAATGAAAAATTGAATAATGTCTAAAGTAATCATCTACAGAAACAATGAGTTCACACATTTTGTAGGCATAAATAAAATAATATGCTTGTCTATCTCAGCCGATGGACGATATACTTTCATTGAACAGCCGTGTAGTTAATTATGTAAAAACAAAAGATAAAAAGTGTTAAGGAGGAATAAAATAAGGTTTCGTCCTTGATTGTGAAATATTTTGTTATCCGAACACGTGAACAATCGCATTTACGGTGTAATGACGTATATCCATCAAAACTCAAAGAAATGACTATTCTGTACAGGCAGTGTAGCTTGGTATACATCGTAACACATTAGAACAAGGACTAGTAAAATTACCATATAATATCGTATACCTACATCCAACATTTTATGTTAATGTCTAAATGCATCAAATCGGTTTTTAATTGACCTCTCCTTCGAGTACAATAATTATAAGTGCATTATCTCACGCTCCCACTGAACCCGGACAAGTGCCAATAATAATAACTAAAAATCGGTGGCGCCTCTTCTCCCAAGATCCCTGTAGATTGCACCCCGGGCCCACGACGTTTAAATGCATTCACATAATATTTGTATACCACCTGTTGATACGTCAATTTAACAGGTTTGCTATCAGATTTTAGTCAGAAGATGTTAAAATATATTATGTGTATTTTAATACAACCTTATACAATCGTATTCAGAGATAAATATCGCTGTATAAATATACATATACGGTTTCGCCGAATGACTGTGTCGGTATTGTTTCGTTCTCACGACAAAGCCTGGGGCGTTAAAGTCACTTTTCCGAAAAATCTAAATTGGACTCGCACTCGGTCGTACAGGAGACAGAAGGGTGGTATGTGTATAAGAATGGGAAAAAACCTAGTAAAATAATGGGAAATAAAAAGAAATAAATTAAATGTACTGAGAAAGAGCGAGAGACGGCCGGCGTCCACATTATGAATACGTTATTATTATATATAAGAAAAAAGAAGTGCCCAGTTAAAAGCCCAGAAGCTAAAACGTATTATTTCTACTCCGGTAATGACTCGGCACAATTTGTTAGTTCGGAATTAGCTTCTCCTTTCATACATACACGCACACACACACATACTCACATCATACTACACGTGTGTAAGGCCTTCGTAGTTATCAATAATGAATACAGTATATATAAGAAGACGAACGTCTTAGAAAGAGCAACACAGAAAAAATAAAAATGCATTAAGAATATTATTTGTCATCGATTGTGTGACTCGTGCAAGAATGCCGGCGATATATGTAATCCGTTTCGGGTAATTATTCTTTTGTTAGTAAAATGCGTTCTTTATTGGTGTCTCGACCAATGGCCGACATGGACAATAATATCATTCCACATGCGGTTTTTTCTCAATTCCATTATTATTATATTATAATGTATGTATTCAGATTGATGTCGTGACACAAAAGAAAACTAAGGAGAGAAATCTGTACAAAGAAAAAAATCAAATTTGGTATTTAAATCTTTTAAAATTAGTTGATAATAATTTATAACTTACAAACATTCACGTCGAACTAGAAATACTGCAAATTAATATTTACCGTTTACTTGTAATTTAATATTTAATACTTTTTGCCATGTGCTATGAGTATAAAAAGCGTTGATATATTTTAGTCATAAATTATTAATAAAATAGCATCCATAAGCTATTGAAAAGAATCTCGTTGTTGTTTCAATTTGCATTGTTGCAAAATAATTATAATTATTCGTGAATAAAACATTATTTAGAAAGTCCTTGTAATTAGCGTAATCAATGTCAAACAATAATAATAAAACGTATAGATAGTACAGGTTGAAGTACGAGCACCATAGTTTTTGGTTTGGTGGCTCGGGTGTTTATCTCTGGGTAGTCTCGTCCGACAGTTTTGAAATACGTACCTACTGCAAACGACGCGCGTGGGTAAACAAAATATTATATTATGGGATTTGAACACTGGGGTCGAAAGGCGATCCGAGTTGAGCGGAAAAAAAAATTAAGCGTATAAAAGAATAAAAACGTTTCAACTCTCTAGTACGAGATGCGGGTGTACCTCCACCTACAATCGCGGAGTATCGTCGGGTGGCCGTCGCCACCACTCTGTATGTATATGTTCACGCGTCTACTATCGACTATACTATCCTTATAATATGATGTTATATAATAATATTATTATACCTATACATGACGACAGTCGTGGTCTCGCGCGGACTCGTCGCCCCCGTCGTTTCCGCACCTGCCCCACCGCGCACCGGTCGTCTTCTGTTAATAATAATAATAATTGCCAACGTGCTCGTCCGTCCCGCCACTAAACACACACACTCACATACTCACTATGTGTATTATAGTACGGCACTGCAACGGTAGGATATAGGTAAGTATTAAGTAATATATTATAATAATAATATTGTGTAGATATACGTCTATGTGTGAGCGCCCAACTACCGCGCATAATAATAATAATAATAATAATAATAAAAAAGTATACTTCCTCGGGCGGCAACACGCATGTACTGCGAGACGACACGGTGTGAACAAGTTACCCGCGGCGGCGGCGCACCGTTTCAATTTGTCCAATTATCGCGCAAGGGATTAATCACCGCCGCCGCCGCCGCAATGTGTAAAGCATCATCGTCGTAGATATACGTTTGGTGGTCGTTTGTCAAACGCGTATAAAGAGTGGAAAGGAAAAAATAAATATACATGGGTATAATATACGCACATTATATGCGCGTACAGCAACCGTAATATATTTAAAAAATAACCACACGATCTGGCGGTGGCGGCGGCGGGAAGATTGGCTGGGCCCCCGAGGCCGGCGACCGGCACCTAGGAATGTTTTTTATTTTATTTTTCAGTATAGGTACCTATATGATATAATATACCCATAATACGTTAAGAGTGTTACGACGGCGACCGATGATGCCGCCGCGTTGCATGTAAATCGGTTCGCGGCCCGACGACGTCTACGTCTTCATTACTGACCGCGTGCGCACTCGATATAATATATGATAATAATAATAATAATAATATGATATACCGACGACGACGAGACTAGAGCTATAATGTGTAGTGCCTACAGTACTATTATTATACATAGATGTACTATGTGTGCAGTGTATAATACATACCTATATATATATATTTATATATATCGGTACGTACGCTCGCGCGACCGCCGAGACAGGTGCGCTCAATCAAAACGAAAGAGTAAAAATATTATATATTATAAACGCTTCTTCTCCGCGCGCGTCTAGAGTTCCTCACTTTTACAAATTTCAAAATCTGTACTACGCCTATTTCGTACAATAATAGCCGGTATACGACCGACTGCTAAACGGTTTTGTGTGTATGTCTAGGTAATATACGCGCGGCCTGAAAACGAAATTAAGTGTCGGTGGTTATAGTATTATGTATGTATGAAGGTGTATAATATATAGGTATGCACCAACATCAAACGCTATTACTTTCCCGCCGCCACTGTAGTTGACCATCGGTGTCATTATTTTTCTATACATGCTCGCCACGAGTAAAATTAGTCCTAAGAATAATAATATCTATAGACGGCTCACCGTGTAATAATATTATTATTATCTCTATCGCGAATATAACACTACTTATATATTATTATTACATATACTCGTATCATATCCCACCCGATACGCCTGCAAAACCAACTATATCACAATATATTACCTACACACTTTATATTATAGGTACGTGCGAAATTTGTTACCTCGGTGTTTTTTCCTCGACATTCAACTTATATTTATATAATATTGAATATGTACCCATAAACCTACTACGCTCGCGATTCGATGATATCATTATTTTTATCAAATATTTGTGATGTTTGTGTAACCTCTATTTTTCCATTGTATTTGAATATATAGTTGTAACTCATTAAACATACATAGATAGTGCGCGCCTTACCTTATTATATTCACATAATATGATGTGTGTATTCCCTTGAACGTGACTATAGGATTTATAGGGCCAGCGGGACGCTTTCAGCGTTCGAAAAGTGAATTCGAGTTCGAATGCTTGACACACATAGTGACGAAAACCACAACAATAAACGAGATCCTACCGAGAGAAGTATTACCGGGCCCGGGATAGAGACAAAAGCGATTATTGTATGGATATGTCTAGGGAGTCTCGAAATGAAGTCAAGGTCTCTGTAGTGGAATTTATTGCTGCGAATTTCGGTGCCACCCGGTAGCTCATGCGTGTATATAATATATTATTATTGTATATAATATATTTATACATGTACGTTGACGACGGCGGCGGTCTGATATGTAAAAAAAAAAGCATTAAGATGGACAAAAAAAAAACACACACTATTATACCGAGCGTTAGGAATTCATTAGCGGCGAGATAGAAAGGGTCCGAAAGAAATCCTTGGTCTTAATTGTGTATAAAAGCGTCTGTGGATATAATATATGGAAACCGGCGCGTAATTAGAATAGACGAAAATTGTATTTTAATAATAATAGTTGATAATAATAATAACAACCGCGGTAGCCCCGGAAGAATGAAAAAGTGTTTAGAGAGAAGGCCATTAGTTATTCATGGCTGACACGCGGGGCTGAATCATGCGTTATTAAAAAAAAAAAGAACCCGAAAGAAAGAGAGGTAAAGAAATAATATCGTATTGCTTAACGACGAAATATTCTTTACATATATATGCTTCAAACCCATTCTGTTTCTCATTAAAATATCATTAGACCGAACGAGTGTGTGCCTTTCGATTCTCTCCCCACCTCCCCTCAAACTTTGGGACCCCGCTAATGACACACACACGACTCTGTGCATGATTATTAATCTTCCCCACTCTTATAAACTAGATAAGTAAAAGTCTATAATGCTGTAATGGTCAGTTGTTGCGGTTTTATTTTTTTGCCCTCCTTATACTTTATTATAACTTCGAAAATATGATTCCGATAACCGTTCAGGAAATTAAATATTCAATAGGTACCCAATAGATATAAAAAATTCAAACAAAATAGTTAAAATATTTTAATTTAACAAAATTCCATAGGTACCATAATACCTATAAAATAATTATTTTATGTCTGTGTTGAATAATATAATATGATAACACGTATAGGTAGGTGCATGATTTAATGGGTTAAACATATTATATGGTGACGTCAACACATTTGATTCATCTCGTGAATACCGGATGACTATTACCTGTATACGAATGACTCAAATACCTACCGAAATATTAAGTACGAGACAGAATTAAAACATTTAATCGGTATATCATATAATATACACGGTATTAGTTGTATGTATATTATATTTTATTCTGTGAAACTGTCGTTCACCTTGTTTTCTCGTTTGCATAGTTTCTCTTTAAAATAGTGTGTGAAATCTGGTCTGCGTGTATACAACGTTTAATATTATAGTGTTATTATAATATATATTTTTATTTCTTTAATATTATAATATTATGTTTCATTTCTTTTTTTTCTTTTTTAGACACTTCAGACCGACTGATGAACCTCGAACACAAATTCTACTGTCGAGATGGTGAGTTTTAAAATTCTATATTTTCATTTTTCATACACAAGCATATACATGTCATATCTGCATTATATCATACAACAATACATGACGTAGAATGTACACTGTGCATCACTGCAGCGGTGTTTATAGTTCCCTCCTTTTTATTTTTTTCATTTCGCCAAACATAATTATGTCTGTGTTCTTGTACCATCGGCGGTGACCTTGGCATTTTTATTACCGTTGCGGTCGAAAAATATCAAAGATATTTTTACGGCTATTAGGCCTCATCTTAGAGTATACTGCTTCTAAAACGTGTTTGCTCGAGGTAAAAATGATAGCTCTCGGGTGCAGAAAACTGGCGCCAACGCACCACCACCGCCACCACCACCCTTCTAGCGACTACCTGTAAAACGTTGGCCCAGGTTAGTGTATTGTGTCTAGATATAATATAATATTGTTTTTATTATATGTATATAATATAATAAACGTTGGTGTATGCATTGTGTAAGAATATTATTATAAGAGTGTTTGGTGCCGATTTTTTCTTTTTTTTTTACTGGAGAATCGGTACAAGTAAAAGGATTAACTCCGTGGGAAACACGGCACAGATTAATGAGAGTCTATTAGAGGTCTATGGAATAAAAAAAATAATAAAAAAATAAAAAAAAAATAATGAAATAATGAAGTAGTAGCTTCGTGTATTGTTTTCGACTGGACCGCAGACGACGAATCGTGATAGACGACCGAATGATATTTGACAATGGAATTTGGCATTGTGGTACGGAATTAAAAATAAAAAACAAAACAAAAAATTGAAACATTTTTAGGCTCCGAATTTCACGCTCATTATTAGCAATAAACGGTTGTGTATTATAATGTTATAATATGTTACTTTCACTCTCCGTCTTAATAATTTTGTTCAATAAAACCGATATATTTTCTACTCTCGTTAAGAACCGTGGTCGATATTTTTGTTGTCTTTCGAAATTTTAACAATCGGTCATTTCTAGTATCCCAAATCGTAAAAACATATACCTATATTTATGTTGATCTAATTAGATTATCGTGATCTTCCGTATAAGACAAATTGCGTTATTAAACCGAAACGGTCCAGCATTGAGCACGAGTTAATGGTTTCGGTATGTCACGAACTTCTCGGGAGGTGGTGGTTCGTCTGCTTTCTTTCCGGCTTCCCCGTATTAAAGTAATGAACCGAAACCAGAATACTAGTGATTTTATTGTACTCGGCTAATTTAAATCGTCCAAAATGCATGTTACGGAATATTTTAATGAAACGAATATGTATCGGACTGCCTATACCACAGGGGTACCTATGTAAATCAAAAATTACAAAATTAGTGTTTTTGTTATGTATCTTTGAATTATATTATATAAATCCAATAAGATAAAAATGTAAAATGACTTGCACTACTGTTGAAATAACTGAAACCTGAACTGGCTCGTTCTCATTAATCATGTCTTATACAGACAAGCGTAAATCTAATTTAATTTTAAATTACTTCTTTTTATATGGATATAAAGTTCTATGCGATTTTATTCCTAGTAATAAATGTGTATGTAGTATAATGTACATAAAAACGCGTAAATGCACACGTTGTTTTTATTCCGAATAAGATTACGATTCAGATAGCGTAGTTTTTTTGCATGCAGAAATTCAATATCGGAAACGAGTAAGTGCCTACTAGGTATCTACATGAATGTTGCTGCTCTTGATTATCAGATATGCAAATGTATGGTATATTGCGAGTAACAGCGAAAGAATAATTAATGTTATTATTCTGGTGGGAGTAGTTAGAGTTATATTCATAAAAATACTTATTTCGGGTTTGATGTATTTCTTTGAGTCGGAAATAAAAAAGATGGAAAAGAAGCGATGATAAATTATTATAATAATACGTAGGTATACGTAGGTATACGGAAAATATGATAATTAACAAGAACTATATAATGTAAAATAAAATCGTTACTGGACCACGTCGAACAAAAACAGTTTCTTAACCAGACTAGGAAATTCTTCAATAAATTCTTGTAAACGGACAATTCTTTCTTTTTTTCCTCCCTGCAACAATATAATTCCCATTCATGTATGCGCATTTTGTTGACAATTTCCTACTCGTTCTTGCAGTCTGGTCACGTTTTTTTACACAACTGCATTAAAGCCGGTACCCCCCAGACTGGTCCTAGACGGGTATTTTATTTTCCCTACCTTATTTTGTAGTTTTGTACACTCATCTTCAATCCGAGCACACCGATTCAAAGAACTATTGCACGTGCTGCAACTGCTATTGTAAAACAGACAATTTCGTTGCACACATCGGTTGAAAACGCGATAGTACACATGTATATTTTATAGTTCATGATGTGAACAACGTGTAATTAAATGGAGAATAGTTATGTAAATAAACGGAAAACATAAAAAATAAAATAATCAAAACCGCGTGTATCGTTACAATATTAATGTAAATCAGTTGTTGTTTGTGTTGTTAAGAATTGAATAATTTAAAATACTTGAGTTATTTGTCTTGCACGAGCCCGGTAGTAATTTTTTATCGAGTAAATCGTTAGAAAACATATTATTATACTTGCTCAGAATTTGAAGTACATATTTTGATGAGTGTTAGAGAAATGGTAGTTATAAAATGGTACGAATATTTAAGATTATATTGACAGAATTGAAAATTACAATAAATGTATTATATTTTATTAAGTAAGTAAAATACTAGTAATAACTCACTGCTAAGCAAATATAATAATATGTTTTCTAACGATTTACCCGATAAAATACGCCGGACTCGCGGAAGATAAATAACTAAAATATTTTAAATTATTCAATTCTTAACATTGCAACGCAAACAACTGATTTACATTAATATTGTACAGTTATACGATACTCGAGCAATTTTGATTATTTTTTATGTTTTCCTTTTATTCACATCATAACTATTCTTTATGTATAGTTAAATAGTAATAACTTATTTCTTATTACTCTAATATACCCTTTTTATATTAGTATATTACTGATGATCCATCAATGATGAATTTAATTATACATGTAAGAATTATGATTATTTTTGAATGTCTATCAATTATTTTTTATTGATTGCTTATTTTAATAATATTTGTTTTACAAACAAACTTACCTATTTAATATTTGTCAAGCACAGATCGCGTATACGCCTCATATGATTACATACCATTATAGTACCTAGGTATATAGTTATTCGTTTCCACGCCGACAAACAAATTTAACCAAGTATAGGTACTCGATTAATGTTAATGCTTAATGTTCAGAAAAATGTTTCCATCCGCTTAACCCGAAACACAACATAACTCATACATTACATCGGAATGGCCCCGAACAAAATTTCGTCCGCCACAACGTTCCCCCAACGTTTACATTATGAAATCGTTGAAAAAATATTTTCAAAAAAATCGTATCTAACAATATGGCTCTGTGTCGTCGCATCGGGGTGCGGTTTGTTTGCACGCAAACCACGGGACTTGAAAATCACCAGTTTCGCGGCGGATAGTCATCATCGTCGGAGGCGTCGTTTCCAAGCGTATATGCGCTTTCACCTGGATATCGTCTGCGACGAGTGCGCGCGCGCCGACTGTAATAATAATTCGCTCCGCATCAATCATAACGCACGCGCGTTCAAAAATTCAACAAGGGCGGCGGCGCGTCGGCGGCGAACCCAATAATAATAGCTCCTCGTCCATTTCCATATTAACGAAACGACCGGCGGCTAACCCCTCACGTGAAAATATATTGCTTCAATTTCCTTTTCGTTTTTCCTCCTTTACAATCTATATATTTGTATGTGTGTGTGTGTGTGCAATATTATGTCAGTGCCTGTGTATACGGTTACAGTATTTGGCTCCTAAATATATCAAAGTCGGTTTTTTCACCTTAAATCTATTAGACCGTTGCCGCCTCCCGCGTATAGGTTTCGTATTTCTCTTTTTTTCGGGTCTGTTTTATATTTATTATTAAAACGCTCGCCCGAGACCCGATGGACGTTTATAAAACGCTTTCGGTTAGCTATAATATAAAGGCCTAGGTACAACCGCGTAGCTACTTTTCGACTATAACGGGACACGAGCTGCCATATTATTGTTATTATTCGTGCAGGGAACATCGCTCGATTATATTGGAGGTATTTCGGGTTGTTTGTTTTTTTTTTCATGTACATTCTTCCCATCTTATACGTCACGGCGTCCATCGATTAAGACGCTGTCTTAATAATATGCAATTAACTTCAGTATATGGGTACCTACGATTTTTTTTTTACTGTATTTTATTTTATTTACTAGATTATCCGTCAATTGTTAAATGCGGAATGTTTCAATTTGTCGGTAAATTACGTCATTGTATATACAATAACTACTATGGTATTAAAATATTTTACATAATATATGCACATTACACACATAATAATTTGCCTATTGGCATTGAAATTGCACTAATTACAAAATGTATTATTATATATAACTATAATAATATATTACCCATATTAAACGTTCATTTTTATTACAAATTAAAACAATTTCTTTGTTAAATAAAGATGCACCCAGTATTTTACTCTGTTTTACTCTAAAACTTACACGACCTTAATAAATAATTGCTAACTTCCGTTGAATGTCAAATAAAAATAATATAAAATTCTATATTATGTAATTCACGCATGAGTCATAGACTCATGGCACACTTTTTATACGAAAAATAGATTTTATAAGGTTTTTAATGCGTTTAAGAGAAACATAATTAAATAATAACGTGATTCTGTTTGAATCTCTATTTCAATATTTTGTTCAAGTCTTTCTCGATCAAAGTATTAATCTATGTAATAATGACATCACAAATAAATAATAATCTATTTTAATTCTTTCCTTTAATGACTCAACATTGCGTTCGTTTTAAACATGTAGGTACTCGTATATTCAGACACCCAAAAACTTTTTCTCTTTATTACCATTTCCTGCAGCGTAGTTGAAAAATATCAAATTCCTTTTGATAGCGGCGAGTAAACCTTTAATATAATTTCGATACCCTTTAACCTAATCCTATTAATTTTTTTTTTTAATTGAATTTTTATTATAAATCCTTCACCCCCGTACCGGATATAAATGAGCTTATGAAAACCCTTAAAAAAAACCCCGTCTGACATATTCATTTGCCAATCATAATACTGACGTGTATTGTATTATCCACCTACTGACAGGTAGGGTTTCATTTATATGACAGCGTTTGCAACGTGTCTATTTTTTTATTTCTGTACCTTGCAATGCAGTAGTACCTACGGTGGGAGGATTATACTGGAAGGTATATAATGTTCATTCTAATCTAGCAAATTTATACAGGGTGTAATGATGCGCAGTTAAGTTTTTATGCCTTCCCTCCAGCAAAAATACCTAAATTTAACGATACTAATTAATGTTTGTCTCGGTTATATTATGCGCTTGCTTGGAAAGTGTAATCTTACGTGAGAAGCATACCTGCATACACTATGCTAAACGTTTTGAATAATGATTCAAAAAAAAAAAATACCCAAATAAATAGTGTAAATATTAAGCGCATAATGTGATGGTAAGGAACAAACTTATATGTATGGTTGAAAAGAGGAACGTGAGACTCCTGCGTCGGCCACCGACTAATTGCCGAATGTGCGCCGCGGTACAAGCTAACGATCTCGTTTGATTGATGTTGCTGCACATTTCAATGTCCTTGCCGGTCTATGTGTGTATACATTATTATCATTATTATAACTATTATTATTATTATTATTATTATTATTATTATTATATACGTACGAATAATATTCGGTCTCGAAAGAAAGAAAAACGCCGCAGTAAGAATGAACTGGACGACCTCTGAAAATCGAATAACGCATACGCAAGAGCTAAAAACTACACGGAGCCCGTGTGTGTATCATTTTATTAGAAAACAGTCAGGATTTGTAGTGCATACAGCCGGCGGGCCGGGATGGAAACGCCCCGGAGCGACTCCGGAACAGAAAATTTAATAATAAAAATAAGTCAAACACGGTGCAGAAATTGTATTCGGGAGGAGTTCTGGGAATTCTGTTTGTTTTACTACCACCCCCGCCCGAGGCCTTTGCCTTTGTGTAAACACCAATATCGTCAATGCCTTTGCCGCTGTATGTGCTTATTCGACGGTGAAAAACGCGGAAAAAATTGTCAAGGAAAAAAAACACGTACCGAGTTTTTTACAGGTCACTGCGATTACACGGGTTTTCTCTATCTCTCTATCTGTATTTTTCACTTGGAATTTCTCGAACCGTAAAGCTTGCGTTAAAAAACACCTACGCGTGCTTTCGTGTCGGAAGAGCACACCCCCGTGTCCGGTGACGAATCTCCCGTCGTCGCGTAATCGACCAAGACGCGGCCGATTAAACGAACCGTTGCCTGTGACAATGTATCGAATTACCTCACATGGAAAATAATAATCCGTCTTCCTAACTAATAATGATATCACAAACGAATCGCATGCGCGGTCGAGCCGAAAATTGTAACTGTACAATATTACATTTTTACTTGCAAAAGTCTAACCCGTCATATATGAAGACAAGAAAATCATTAATTACAATTTCAATTAAAACTATATTGAGTAAATTGTGTATAAGGATACCTACC
The DNA here is from genome assembly GCF_001856785.1 of Myzus persicae. Lineage (NCBI taxonomy): Eukaryota > Metazoa > Arthropoda > Insecta > Hemiptera > Aphididae > Myzus > Myzus persicae. The sequence continues at coordinate 74,889 of NW_019104205.1, forward strand.
TCACATTATTGGCTTTTTTTAGGTTAAATTGCATTTAAAGTAAAAGACCATTCAGTGTAGTACTTTTATTATATGTATTTTTATTACAAACTATTAGTTAGTTGAGAAACTATTAAAAAATCAATAAATGTGTTTGGTTTTTATTACCAAGAATTAGGATCAGTGTGTTATTATTGTTATAAAAAAAATACGTTTGTCCTTTGTTTGACAGTTTCAAACGTTGTTGTTAATTCAATACTAGGAATAATGGAAAAAATAAATAGGTAGTAGAAAAGAAATAAGACGATGTTATCTGGGTTGTATTTTTTTCCTGGATTATATAAATACGAAAACATGTTTAAGTTATTCATTCTTTATTCGTCAAAATTGTCAGGTGTTTGCGAATCCAATACCCACGAGTATTTTGTCGTCATATATACATAACTGAACACATACATACCCACCCATGGATAAAACCGGCAATTTCTCTTTTGGAAACTGATCATCCATACGGGAACATTTCTTTTTTTTGTGAAAAAAAATCAATCGCAAACAATAACCGTAGAAAAAATTAACACTACCTTTGCGTGATATAAAAATAAAACCGTGAGAACTCGTTTTTTTACTAAAAAACCAACCCCAAAATATATTCCTAACTTGAGTAAAAAAAAAATAATATATACGTGTATATAGGTACCGTTGAATTAATAATAATAATAAAAAAATATTTCTAACCTGAATTAAACGATTCCCCCTTTACAAAAAAAAATCTGTACACTATTTAAGTAGGGACATTTTTTCGTGGGAATTACTGTTTTTTGCGTAATACTGGATATTTTTTATACCTTAAAACACGCCGCCGTTTTTTTCTGTTTCTGAGGGAGATTGACCCCCTACCATAGTATACGTAGGTACGAAATAACTTGGTTTTAGGGTTAAAAAGATAAGTGGTTCCGGATTTTTTTTTTTGTCAAGTCCCCTAATTTTTTTTTTATAAAAACCAAAAAATCGGAAGGTATTGTTCGCGACGGTATTTCGCGTAACAGGAAAATATAAAATATCATTAAATACGTTCAATATCAGCTGTTTGCCATTATTAATGCGTGAGACCATTTTTTTCGTTTTTCTTGTATCTTTATACATCCGTATTCCGTATACTATTATAAATAAATTATAATCATCTATCCATTGATTAACTTTAATGGAAAACGACTACATTACATACTGAAGTGTTGTGGTGTGATTGATTTTATTTTTAGGTTATTACAACAAGCATTACGTTAAAAATAAACGCTTAACAGATATAAAATAGGTATATATTATACTATATAGTTACCTATAGCGAAATATAACAAAAATAGTTTTAAAAATAAAAAACGATATACACTCGCTAACGGAAATTGTGTACCCCAACGCCATTTGTTCGATTCCGTTAATAAAAATTACCAATGATAGACGGTACCCTATTAACATATTGTGTAACCCTTCCCGACTAAAACAGCCATTTTATTCGATCCCTATTTTTTCGTACTCAATGTATAGAGACCCTGTACATAAAAAACATGCAAGACCAATCGGGTTAACCGTTCTAGTAAAATGTATTCAATGTATTCGACGCGTATGTATTTTCCGTTAAACATTCGACAATCGATTTTTTTTTTTAATAACGTTTTTTACCCCCTTTTCTTAAACCTACTTATCTTTCGCGGTAAACCAGGTTATGCTCACGTAACATTTCTTAGGTTTCATTCTACCGTTTATACATTGTATAATATATCTGCGCCAATGTATCTTTAATGACAGACACACATGTCATGCCGATTGTGATTGCTCTGCGTACACTGTTAGTATGTGTGTGTGTATGTGTGCGTGTTATGTGGGGGGTAGTATGATTTTTACCAAGCACAAAAAAAAAATATGCGGAAAAAAATAATGCAGCTGTGTTGGTTTAGAAAGAATACATTCGATATTGCGTGCATATAAAAAAGACCGGTAGGTATAGACTGTACAATGGGTCCATCCAAAAAACGCATATATCCATGTAGAACTCAAATAAAAAAAAAAAATCCTGCGTGTAAATCAAGACAGCGTTTTTCGTGATTATAATAGCAAGATAGCACGGGTGCATGCTTATAAACTATCATGATGTACAATATAAGAAAAAAAATCAAAACAAAATGCGTAATCGTGACAATAAATTATTAGGTAGGTATATAATTCTTGTAATCCAGCATAGGTACGTGATGCAAAAAAAAATAATTAACAATAATTTTTACTAAATGGTATTTACGCAATATGATAATAATATGCGTCATTTCTTCAAAATATTGTTACGTTTTATAATTTCAATAATAAATAGGTAGGTATAGGTATCTCTATGTACCTAATAATATTATAACTAAAATCATTTTCAATCCTTTAATTAGATAAGAAAAAAACCAGTAAAGTTGTTTTTTTTATTTACCATACGCATGCGTATATTTTATGAAATACGTCACACTGTGCGGCCAGTCTAATTATTATTTCTATCTATGCGTTCATAATACGTGTTCATTATTTTACACATTAGCTTATTAGTAAATTGTAAGTAAAACGAAAAGAATGTGTTTGCAATTTTTCGATCAATCTATATTAGTGGGGAATTATATGAATGTGATATGTGTGTATCACACGTTGTGCACAAGGATTACGCAATAAAACCCGTGTTGTCAAAACAACGCCCAAGAAAAATAGCGTCCTAACTATTCGAATAACCACAATAATTGTGCCTATAATGTTATTATTATTCTAATGAAGCCCGTGTGTATAAGATGATCAGCGAAACAATTAAGAAAGCGCCGTGCCGTCGTCGCACGAACAATCGGTACTTATTGCGAAAACCTATACGCTTTGTCCCACGGTTAAGACAAAAACTACAAGAATATAAAAACTTATTAAGAATACGAAAATTACTTTGACTTTCGATTTTATTGTGTTTTGTATTCTGAACCCTATTTTAAAATAATCTAACAGTAACCAATAAGTAGCTGTTAAGCTTGTATATACGATATACCTACTTCTCTTGCTGATCTCAAATAGATATTTTTTTTTGGAGGTGTATACTACTACTTTATAGTTTTTATTGTTTTTATTAAAAGGTATATAGTGTGTATTATGAATATACAATATTATACATATATATTCATGTATAATTATGTTCTCTAAATGTATTTTCAATTTAGTTTTATTTTAAACTTCAAACATTATGTGAAGCGTTAGACTGGTATTTTAATAGAATTAAATTCAGAAAAGCTATGGTCAAAGAGAAAAACAAACATATGACATCCCCCTCTTCTACTCATAGTTTCTCACAATATGTACTCGTAAGTAAATTGGGGGAGGACACGAAATATATATATATATATATTCAATCATCGGACGGGTTTTTTAACATACCCCTTTTTCCAATTCACTGGCCTTTGTATCCACGCTATCTGCCCTTTGCCATGTCTCTTCTTATCTCGTATTATTGTTCCTCACTGACCTTTTGAAATTCCTATTTTCCATCTTTACTCCCTCGGCTGCTTTAGATTATTGAGGGAACACTGAACACACAAGCACGAATTCATCGTTTTCGCTCTCTGCCCGACGTTTGGCCGCCGAATTATTTCTATTTACATTTCAATCGGATTTAGTTCAAATTATGTGACTGGTTTTCTTAAACGTATATATATATAAATGTAGTTGACCTCAGCCCTTTGAAAAAAACGTCAAAGGCTGTGTACGGAATTCTGAGTGATTTTTTTTTTTATCATTTCGAAATCGAACAAAACAAAAGAAATAAATTCACTTCCTATTATTTATTTACCCTGTACTCGCCAACAGCTGTTAAGGCCAAGTGGTTGTTTTTTTTAGCTAGAAAATAAACTCCTACTTGGGTAAATGGGTGCGAAATTGAAAGGCACTTAAAGTAAAACTCTAAAGAAACGTGCGAAAGGGTCCGGCCAAAATTCGATTACGGTGGACAATATAAAAAACCTATAAGTCTGTGTATAGAACGCATTTTAGGGTTGGTCAATGGCATTTAAATTACGTTTTTTAAGCGAAAGATTGAATTATTTTCTTCGTAACGTTGAAAAGTTCACTTAACACGAATTTGTTAACTCCATCTAAGAACTTAATTTCGTTCACATCATACTAACATTCGCCTAATAAAATACATATAACATAAAGCATAACAGAAATTATTTAAATAAATTTATCATCGCCTTTATTTTTTGAATCACCATTTTGTTTTATTTTTCATTGAACTACATAAACCAATCAGGTCCTGAATTACCATACGTAGTCAACCCTTACAATCACCCCTTTTTGCATAACGGTTTTTATAGGTCGCTTTCGCAAAGGGATACCATTGTGCCATTGTGTACTTTTAAAAAATCCGTTACGAGAAATATGTTGTTGAATTAATGAACCTCCCTATAATTTTCACTTCCTCCTTAGCATTCTAACACTCCGGGATCTTAAGTTTATAATACATAATTTTTTTTTACAAATACATTTTTCGATGACAAAAAAGGGTGTGCATTTCGACACAAGCACGTGACGCAGGTGGTAAAACCAACCGTTTTTTTACCCTTTTTAACGCAGGTATATGAAAATGAATAAAAGAGCTGAATAAATAGCTCGAGCCAATAGGGTGCTTTTTTCACCCCTTATGAATAGAAAAACAACTACTGCGTATTAAATCCAGCATGTTAAAAAGAGTAACGTTACACGTACCATAGTATAAACAATTTCGCTATTCATTGATTGAAAATACTGCAAAAGGGTTTTACTGCTGGCACAAGCTATGTCGGCATGCGTTACTTACATTCAACCCTTCTATTAAATATACAGGTAATAATAAAAAGGGAAATTTTGTCACGTGACACGGACATAATAAAATGCAGAAGCTAAACGCGAGCTACCATTTTGTTATTCTACTTCCCCTTTTAATAATTTATATATGCGCATAAATAATAACGAAATAAATTGTGTCCAGATTATTATGTTGAAAACTTAACAACAATTATTCTAGTAAGAAAATAAAATTGTATTGCAAAAATAAAAACGCTGAATTATTTATAACTAGTTGAATTTTACAAATTAGTTATGCACACTTAAACACACCTGCTATATAGAAAAGAACGGTCTAAGTAATCGAGAGCTAGAATAAAAAGAAAAAAACAATGAAAATACCTTGGATTGCATGGGGTATACAAGAGGTGGCCTTGTAAATGTAGACATTGCAAGGATATCGGTAGTATAATTTTTTTTTTATATATATTAAGGGACTATTGCATTTCAACAGCAGGTGTTACGAATCTCTGATTTATATGTGCAGACATGCGAAAAGCGCATAAAAAAACAAACGAGTATGCGAGGGTGGCACATCTTGTAATACGATGAAAACATGCCATCATAAACTCGTGCTTGTGTATCATTCACCCCTTTTTATATTCGGTCATTTTTTTCGTTTTAGGTCTCTAGTTGTTCAGATTTTCTCCACCGTTTTCAGCCCCTCGACATAACGATGTGTAGTAGTTAAACGGACTGAGCGATAAATCCTAAGTTCAACAAGTATTATCATCCTGTTTGAAATAATTTTTCGAATATCTAAATAATCATTGGTGAAAAATAAAATATTATTTTTATTGATAATATCCGTAATTTTGTTGTAAGTACACACTATTATATCCATGACAGCTAATTCAAAAATTTGTAGCGACTTTATTCTTATGATTAGCATTACGCCATTGAAATGTTTTAAAGTGGTTTTTTCGTTAAATAAGTAAGTAGATAGGTATATACCATAAGCAAGCATATGGACATCATAAATAAGCTTTATTTGGCCAAGGGCGACTGATCGTGTTTAAAAGGCGTGAAATGAGTAACGTCGCAATATCGTAACGTGTAGGGGCTCAATTTATTTTATTTTTCAGTGGTAAATGATTGCTAAAAACGGTTTTGGTAGAAACCGGAAGATAACTACTATAAACTCTATTTTGTATTTGATAAGTAAAATAGGTACTGACATCAAAGGGAGAAACATCTCGAAATGCTATACGTGTATAAATTCAATTGAAAAATCTTTATTCAAAAATAATCAGCGGGGTGCCAAGAATTTCGAACGTGTAAAGCCGTATTGAATTCAAATATTGCATGCAGATTTACAGGGTTTCTCAAAATTGTAAAATCACTTATGTAATAATTTTTTTTTTAAATTTTATATTAAATATGGTCTCATTTTTTATTTGATTAGTTCTCATATTCGTATAGTATGCAAAATTCGTTTGAAAAAATAATAATTAAAATAACAATCATGTATAAATTATCATCAATACTGAGTATTCATAATATTATACATCTTCCTCCTTGAATAAAACATTAGGTGTTTTTGAAATATGAATCACTGGTACGTGTGTCAAACACCCAAACTGTGTTTCACGTTAAATGTTTTGTGATGGTCTTTACTTTTCATACATATTGTTAAGCAAGAATTTTGAGACACAATTGAACCCATCGAGAAGGTAGAGACCACATTTTAAGTAGGTAATAAAAATCTGTAACTCTGTACACATAAATAAAAACCAAAAATTTTAACGTGGGTGGGGATAAAATAACGTCGAAATTAGGTCCGAACGTATATTTGAATAGTATAGCACGCCAAGTGTTTATGAAACGTTCGATCCGTAAATATCGTTGTTCATGCACGTGTTTTTATGTTTATGAGTGTGATATTAATTTAAATAGAAACGATGGAACCTTTTATTGAAATCATTAAATATTTTCCTTATCCGAGTAAGTCTTTATACTTTATTATGACTAGGATAACCTAAATAGTAAATATTATTCAATAAAATGCTTACATTTTAGTATTTTGCGTATAAGAATAACAAACAAAATTTAAAAATTTAACTATCTATTGTCAAATAATATGTAAACAAACGTTATTGACTCATACAATCATGTGTACCGTTCGATCAATGGCTAGTATCCAATTACACGCTGTTTAGCATAATATTTTTGTTAGGTATGATAACTTTGTATATTTCCAATTTTTAAATCGCTTATAATTTAAAACTATGATAGTTCGCTTTCTATATTACTTTAAAATAAAATATTTAACTTGGAGAAAGTTTTATTCTAAGGAATATAAATTATTCTTTCCTAATACGTTTTATTTTCTTCTATATTACGTGACCAGCTATAGACACGAAGTCGATACTTATTGCTTGTACGATTATGATAACTCTACATTGTTTGTATCGTATTATATTATGTTGTTTTATTTTGTAGTTTTGATTGTTGAATTTAATAAGACGTATAAGACGTAATATGAACTTATACGGGGCTCACAGAGTTTCTAATTTCCATTTAGAAAAATTATATCATTTTACTTTATATATATATAATAGATATATTAATAGATAGCACTTACAATTTTGTTACAATAAGAGCTAAAGAGTAATATTATCATCGTTTAATATATATATACTCGGTTTCAAGATGACGGAACTATTGTGCACATGTTGGTTCTCAGTTTAGGGAATGAAGAACTTTCAACTAATGTCTGAGGTAGGGGAGGATAGATATTTATTATTAACGGCCTTTAGAGTTAGCCGCTTGGGGTGTTTGGAAGGGGCTGATAACTTATATGCGTGTAGTAGTGGACACCATAATGAAATAGTTAATGGGAAATAATTGAAAAGGGAGTTTTGAAGTGGGAAAAGAGCTATAGTTTTTGTCAACTTACTGAAAAAAAAACTGAAGTGTAAAACATACCTAGTAAATTATACTACTTATTTTTTCTCCTAAAACATACATTTTACTACGTACCTAATTCGTTCTATTTGAACATTTCCATTTTTACATATTCAAATAGTTATACATTATTATAAACATAATACAAATAAAAATAATATTTTGTTTTATAAGAGAATATATTGTATTATATACCTATATAATAGGTCACGTTTTTTTCTCTCTGTAGAAATCATAATAATACAAAAATATCTGCAGGTCAATGTGCATAAGCGTTGGGTACAGTCTTTTGTCAGGTACAGGGGTCTGTTCAAATTATTTCCAAAGAAATCTCTCTTTCTACCTGGGATACAGACCAAGTGGTCAGCCCAGGATGGCAGGATTAGCATATAATGTAAAGATAGTGTACGCAGTGCACATGTGTTGAAGATTATAATGTGTACAATAATAAAATATACATTTTAAATGTCCGTATCGACCCTGAATCGGCATTTTCAAAACTGCTGGTGGTATTTTGTATGATGTATATTTTCACAATGAATGGTAGCCTGGTGTTATTGGAAATATATAATGCAAAAATATACACACACGTACACATACACGCCGCGTAATACATCCTTCCAATTTTAATACCCTACTAAATATTATAAGCCACACGCGCGTGGAATATATATACCAAATGTCGTGATAATCCGTGTGTTTGAAATATTTTGTTTAATTTACATACTGTTATACACAGCCTAGTTATGGAAGTAGTGAGTAGTGACCAGAATAAATAAAATAGGTATTCCGACGTTTTTGGCCAGCAGCGCGGAGAATGAAGTGGGTATTATTTTAGCCCTTCGTTTTTAACGTATACCAGCTATTTTACTTATTTGTTTAGGGCGAACCTTTTGAACCATGCTTAAATTATTAAAATAGTATTCGCAAATACTAAATTTTATATTCTTTTTCGATGGAAATTCAAATTATGTGCTTTGTATTTTGGCCCGTTTACTGCCATGTCTATTTATTTATTCATTTTTGTTTTTTCATAAAAAAAAAACCGATTCAAATTATTCTCCCTTCGGTGAATGATTCAGACTACAGCTCACTCGTATATGCAAGATTTGCTGACCCCTATATTACAGTCCGCCCCCGAGCCAACATCTGCGATGTATTGGGGAATATAATGAATATACGTGCGGCAAACATTCACAGAGTTGTATTACTATAATGTATTCCATGTACATATATCCAGTTTCGAGACAAAAACTACCCTCGTTTTTGGGGATTTTTCGCCTATATGTATATGGATTACGCATGCACGGTCGCTCTTATTTGCGAGGGTATTAGAATATGTCACACACAAACAACGATCAATATCTAAATGAGTCATTCTGCGAGTTAGTGAAATCAAAAGGTCCTTTTATATATTACTAGAAAAATAATTGTTATCCACTGTACACAAAAACAATCTAACAACCTAACATTATTACTTGTACCTAACTAATATATCGTCTATGATCAGTATAAATTATAAGACCTATAGAGGTATTTTACACATTCATTATTCTGCAATAATGTGGTCGGTGATTAATTACAACATCAGTTTTATGATATATATACACTAAAAAAATCTAAATTTCAATAACATAATTTATGTTTGTTAAATATTGCAATATGACAATATTTAACATTTTTTTTTGTTGGTCGGTATTTTAATTATTATGACCTATAAAGTATGCTTAGGTATAATATTCTAGTATTTTATATAATTTTTAGATTCTGTATCATATTATGTTGATACCTTAGAAATAACAAATAAGGAAACATTTTTTAATTTTTACAAAAGGATCCATCAAATACAAAAATGTCTCATGTTAATAATAACTAAATAGGTTTTATTTTTATATTTTGAAATGTGCATTCTTTCAAAAATAATATTTTACTTGACGTTGAGTATCCACTGTCAGTAATTTGTAAAAGTGTATAATAGACATGCTCTTAAATTTTTTATTGGGTTAAAGTTGCGTATACGATTCGTCAAATTTAAAGACAGGCATGATAGACAGCTCCACCCCTTTGTCAAAGTATATACATCCAGATCGCAAGGAAATTATTAATTCATATGGCCTTAGTATAAAATTCAAAAGTGGAATTTCAGAGGTAAATTGACCAACTAACGACTGACCATTATTTATATTTAACTGACTTATTGGACTCGTTCGACAGGCGCTTTGGTATATAAATTTAAATTTCCCATCACCTTTCGTGTTTGTTTCCCCTCAACTAAAGAGTTCCCTATATATACAAAAAAAATATAGTCCACCGAGGTTAAACGTAATAAATGGCCATAGGGTGTTTGGGTTGTCTTTTTTGGCGCGTTACGTTCGTATAAATAAGACACATCACTTCTGACTAAATCGCACTTTCGAACACGAAATGTCACCCTTGGGAGTACATACTACTTATGGCCTTTATCTTTTTTCACTCGTCTTGTATAATAGTTCAATGTGTTTTGCCAATCCCTAAGTCTTTCTTATGAAACTCGTGAATTTTCATACGTTCGTATTGTGGTCATTTTTAGCTATATAGGTACTGGAGTACTGCTGTTAGATTTTTCACGTTTTATTTCCAACGAGTTTCCATTTGTATTAATATTGTGAAAACGTGATCAGAGTTATTGTTAGATATGAAAAAATGTATAAATAAAAGTTTTTTTTGCTATACATTTTATTTCATATAAGTTTGGTATTTCAAGTCCATTGGGAAATTACAGTAGAGTTTAGTTTTAGAAATTAAACGATCTTATATAGTAACTTTGATCATTAACAAACTTGAAATTACTCATGGGAAAATATATCTCGAATTTTAACTTAAAAATATTATCAAAAAAAAAGAAGTGATTATATAATTGGAAATTGTCTGAATTATAAAAAAAAAATAGCTACTGATATCACGTGCTGTATTTTGTCAATAGCTTACCCTTCGCTTATAACCGCTTTGGTCACGTCCCTTAACAATGGGTAATGTGTGTATAAATCAGGTCCTTGTATAATATCTCGTGCCGACTCTATTCAAAAAATCTCGACCGATTCCCTTTAGGCAGTGAACGCGTGAGGAACAGAAACACAACACAACAGCCACATAGCACGAGCCCACAACCCTTTGAAATAGACCCCTCTTTATACCATAAAATAGAACAGTCTAATGATAATAATTTCTTTTTTTTACAGGTATTGATGCCCAAAGTATGAAAAGTGAAAAGTCTCAATCACCAGCTCCAGAAGAAGGTAAGCTTAAAAATACTTTTATTTAGATTAGATTATGTTAGGTAAGCGCAACTCGAATATTTTGTATGCGTGTTGTATAGGTTTATGTAGGTAGGTACTCATAAAATAATAAACTTTATAAATAACAATATCGTATATTAAATATATGAGTATACAGCTCATCTGCTTTAACCTCGATCATAACTTTAGGGGTCAAATTCAAGTAAATGTAAAACCATATAAGAGGGTGAAAATGGGGTAAAAAAGATTCACTCCCTATATTTCTGCATAAAATATAAAAACTGCATATAGCATAGGCTCAATTTGTGTGTTCGTAAACCCGTAAAACTATATTTTTGGCTTTAAAATCAACCCCTAATCGTTTATGGGAAAATATTTCTCTTGTGATTGACATTGAACGAAATTTATTTTTCAAAGTAAAAAGTACAATTTAGCCCGCATATAGGGGTAAAAGTGATTCAGCAAGATTTTCTTTTGTTTGTTAAGATAATAATACTAGTTTTGAAAATGTTCAAAACTTGTCCTAATTTTAACATTAGTGAGTAGGTACACTAGACTATATTTATTTTATTTATATTCAACAAAACTAGACATACGGGCACCAGCATAATTAACAGAGGTTTTGACATTACGATTGGGTATAAAATCTGGTGCAACCCTCGATATCAATGGTCATGACAATTCCGCCCTAATTATAATAGTATGTACATAATACTAATGGTATAAAAAAAAATTACATCTATAATAATAAATTATATTTAAAATAAAATGTTAACACAATGTATATAGATAATCTGTTTTATTAATAAAATTATAACTTAGATTATAACCGAGTAAAATTGAAACGTCAGTAAAACTAGAAAAACTATGTTGGCTTTATAATTTGGGCGTGTGTTACGCACATTCAGCGGGTTAAAAAAGGGTAGTTGGAAGCCATGTTCAATGCGAACCCTCGTTTGCATAACTAACCAATTGCAAAAGTACACGACTTAGATGCGGGGTTAGTTTTTTGTAATCGTCTTTTGTCCCTACACACAATTCATCATCGGCCCAATCATGACGCTGTATTATAAAAGCGTAAATTATTCTATAATCATTTTTTTAAACCCTTTCTACAGAAAGGGTGAGGCTCGTGGCAAATGACACCCCTTTCGTGCACGAGCCAAGCAACACAAAAAGTATTGTACATCAAATGATTTATGTATGACATGAATGTACTAATGTCTAGTATGAAGCTTGTTAAAACTTTGAAATCGGTTATGGAACGATTTTTTTTTTCATTATAAAACTGTGATTAATATTATCTTTTGTGTTATAGATGATAATGGTGATGAGGAAAGGGTGGAAGATATCGTTGATCACAGCGAGGACAGTACTGGAAGTGATTTGTTGCTCAACTCGGATGGATCACCAGATAGAATTGGAGCATTAAACTTGGTAAATGTTAAAGAAGTTAATGTTATAACTGTTTTAAGTATAATAAATAAAAGATGTTCGCTTCACAATAAGTCACAACTACCGTCAGTGACATTTTATACGAATCACATATAGTTGGAAAAATATTTTTAAAAAAATAATATGATAATACCCACCTAATTCTGTTTTACTATTATTCAAAAGTTCAGTAACAGCTATATATTTCAATATTGTGGAATGCTTTTAAAAATATATAGGTAGGTCGAAATTGCATATTTGAACATATTTCAATATTTGTGCACTGTACACATTGTATACACTAAACCTACATAACGTTAGCCCTAGTTCAGAGCTCTTGTTTACTATATATTATATTGTGTATCTATATGATTTATACTACTATACGACTATACTCGAAGTTATAACGAAAATGTTGATTTAGTTGAACAATTTATGCAAAGACTCTATCGTTATTATAATATCATAGATCGAAATATTATTCGTACAAACAATATTAATAAATACTTGAAATTTTTTACCTTTCGTTATTCAAAACCGTGTTTATCAGTTATCACAAATCATAATGATTATTCGTGAAATGCGTTTATAGATTACGCCCACTTGTGTATACTATATATAATATATATGTATAGGTAGGTACGACGGATTGTGGATACGTTTATGTTTCCCAACACTTGAACACACGATATATCATAACAGGTCGCCGCGAATATTACGATTTACGGTGTATACAACTGTATACCTATCTATTATATTATAATATACATAATATACTCTACGGGTAATACTATATCATGATACGTACCTACCTACATATATAACCATCGGTCCCGCGTACGTGTACCTATATATAATAAACGTTTGCGAGCACTCGCCAACAAAAAATTATGTATAATAATGATTATAATATTAAAACGTCACAGAAAAAAAAAACGCTCTCCGTACTCGCGGTTTAATATTACCTATACCTACGTTAAGTGCATGGTCGGCCATAGTGTGTCGGGTGGTGTTTGTTTTACGCCTTGTCGTTAGGTGTTTTACCGGAGCCCCGGGGGACGGGCGCGATTAGAGGAGTACTGCAAACCGCTTGCTACCCGACGATTTAATAAATTCCACGCTCGCCGCCACTAATTACGCGTAGGTATCCGTATAGTTTGTAATTTCTCGATTTTAATTTCACAATTACGCTCGTGCAGAGAAATCACGACTGCCTCGGCGGCGCGGTTGTATTAACGACGCGCACAAAATTCGACGTGTCTATGTGTTGTAGTATATTATAATATACATATCATGTGATGCCTATGATATATTATAATAATATCGTATCTCATAATATTATTATGTATACTGCTCGTCTGCCGGGGGCGTTAACCCACAGGCTCGACAATTATTCAAGTCGTTGGAAAAAAATTATCCTGTGCGCGTGTACTTATATATTTTCCTCTGAAAGTACAATGTATATTAATGTTGACGAGTTATGTTCAACTCACTCTATATTTATTTCTAATGTGATATATTAATTATTATCCTTCCTATAGCATTAATAATATACAATATACGCACAAAGCACCCATTTATTGTTTATAATGCACCTATATATAATATATATGAACGCGAATGGTAATTCTCCACACGCCTAATATATAGGTTAGGGGTGTATATACATATTATCGTATATGCGTATTATATAGTCCGATCTGTTTTCATTGTATAATAATGCGATGTCTTATATCGCTATAATGTATTCCGAGTGTCCGGTCAACATGCCTTTGATACGCGTTAGACTACTTTCGTCCCAATATTTAAACATTTACAGTCTATTGAAGATTATACATCGATAGGTTTCCTATACATATAACATATAATATATATTATACATAATATGTGTGGCTCGAGGCTATCTAATATTCGACCCTTCTTTAATATAGTCCGGCACAAAAAGAGTGCGAACTGCGGTCAAAATAAGGGCCCGCCGTATGCTATTTAAATAAATAAAAAACTCATAAAAGGCGCAAAAAATCGCCCCTTTCGATTTCAGCAAACATGCTGTGTGTGTTATATAATATAATATATGGGAACTCATCGAATATGTATCCACAATAAAACACACATATACGAACTGTCTTGCACAGTTACACACATATAACTTATCGAATCCCATATTATATTATATTATCCGCAATTTATATACAATTTTTTTTTACTTGACATCCAAGATTATATATATACTCTGCGTTCGAATTTAAAATTCAAATTCGAAATTTACCATCTGGAATTTCCATTTGAAAAGTACCTACGATTTTCGTTTCCTTTTACAATATATAGAGATATTGTCATGTCACTGTAGTACCGTTTGTTTTAGAATTTTGCCTGTAGAAATGCGACAGAATTTTGGCCGATATTCGAAAGTGGGTAACAATAATATCAAAAATAATCGGGACGAAATATAGTTGCGTATATTCGCCGTATTTATAAATTAAAGAGGTATAACACAACACGATAGTTCAAAAAGACTGTGCCTGTCCAGTCAAATTAAATATATTTTTTTCTACTCGTTCCGTATGTTTATACAAGTGAACTCGTATAATATTATTGTCACAGACAAGAGGTGTTCCACTTACGAATTGACTTGCAAGTCTCTATAATAGTCTATAACGATTATACGAATTTTGAAAAAAATCGATATTCATGGGTGGTGACAGCGTGGCGGGAGAGAGAGAGTATATTGGGCCAATGATTATTTTTTCATTAGATCTCGACGAAAGTTTGGCGTATAACCGTCGCACCGCCGAATGCCTTACGCCCTAAAGCGCACGTGGCCGCTCAGTCCAAAAACAACACCTCTCATCGACGAGGGAAATAAGTTATAATTAAATAAAAGGAATTTTGACAGCCGTCATATATTCGCGCACATGCACGTTCATATGGCGTATAAGACATCGTTCGACGAAGCAACGAAAACAATGACACACACACACATACACACACAACATATATCTACCGATTGATAGAAATTGATTAATAACTTTGGTGAAACGCGTAGGTACCTATATAGACTCCTCTACGCTACTCCTCCCCACCCCCGCCGCGTTGTCAACGCCCGTCGTAATAAGGCCCGAGCGTTTTTCCTAATGGCTTTTCCTGGTCTCGGTAAAAGTCGTCGGTAAAGATGGCGGCGATGGAAAATTATTATTTTCCCCGAAAAGATTTTCTCTCGCCACCGTTGGACGTGTCAATTATTATTATACACACTAGAACGCTACACTTCCTATAAACCATAATCTATAACTCGTACTCACAATATATTTTAGACGTTATGGATTATATACACATCATCCAGGTTTTTTAGTCCAATGTCCTAACTGTGTATTTAATTCACTTATCTTCCAGAATAAATCGTTTACCAATATTAAAAACCCAATTAATGTCGGTAAAAAAAACGCATGGTAATAATTTATTAATTTGAACATTACGCTAAGTACAATAATTATTATAGTTGGTCGGTTAGTAGTTAGCAAATGGCAATAGCTTGGACTAGAGAATAAATCAATAAGCGATACCTATTTTAATGATAAACAAAATAATTTTGGTTATTTAGGAAGACAATGATTCATCTTACAATTGCAAGAACTATATAATACCGCGAACAACATTTTACACTGGAGGATGAATATCTGGGTGCATAAAACGTTATCGAAATGTGTAGTGTATTTTAATTTTTTAAATCCGAGCCCCCTAGTGTGTTTGTGCGTGTATGCATTGTTTTTCTATCCGTTTCGAAATCAGTAAAGATGTATTCGCATCGTAGAGTATTATTTTTTCAAGAGGTTTACGCACTTCGATTTATTTTTTCGCAATTATTATAACACGCAAAATGATAACGAAGAGACGGGGGGAAATGTAAAACCGTTCAGAGATAAAAAATAACAAAATAACGACGTTCGCGTGCCACCGACGCGGCGCGTATAACACCTATACTATACACCTATAACGAAATAACGAAAAAAACTCGATAAAAAACTGGCAGCCGGTGTTCGGTTACAAAAAACAAGTCATAGTTTTTTCGGCACATATACTTAATATGTGTGTTTATTACGCACAATAATAATAATATCGTTTTTTTTCACTCGCATTGCGCTTTTGCCTATCCATCCAAATTGTCTATTGGATACGACATTATTGTGTATATTGTGTTACAATTTCGTATTATAATACATATGTATTGTATGCTATTATTATTATTATTATTATTATTATTATTATTATATCGTGTACTTACCGCTGCCGCTGACCTCGTGTAATGTCACGTATCCTTCGGCGCCGAGTTTGTAGCTATTTTCCAGTTTCGTTTTTCCGCGCGTCGTCGTCGGTCGCTCGCAAATGATCTCATTATACGATATTTACAACATTATAAATATTTTATACATCAACGATGACTGAAAAATTTGTAAACAATGCAATCGAAAAACTATTCGACAAGCCTCCGTAATAATATTAATTAATTATAATTAATATTATACTATGCAACTATTACACAACGAAGGCGTAACACACATTGACGACGATGCAACTTTTGTGTGTCACAAGGGAGACATACCACGCGCGAACTTTTAACGTCCTTTCGTTTTATGCTCCTACACTCGCGTAACTGAGACGACCAACCGACTATGACGTGTGACTCGCAAGCAAACGTTTTCCAGTCGTCGTTTCGAGTATTCGGTTTAAATTTTCCCCGAAATCACAGTGTCACCGCCTCTCCACGCAGAAATCACCAAATGACTTTTTTAAAAAAAAAATTTACTATTATTATTATTTTCTTTAGTTCAGTTTATTTATTAAGATTGTGTTCCCGTTATTCGGTTCGCATTACTCGCGATAACTATTTTCACACAATTATGTGTATAAAACCACGAGTTTGGGTTTATCATTTTCAAAATAAACGTGATCGGTATATTAACTGACTAGGGATTAAGTTTTTTTTTACTTCTGTTTTTTTCAAGTCCGACATTCGAGTATATCATAAAAATAATATATTAATCCTTTAGTTTCATTTCGCTTTGTATTACTAGGTAATGTTTTATTCTTTAAATGAATTGTTTTTGAATTACACATTTACTCACAACTGTATACCTCAATACCTAGTACATGATTTGTGAATATTGTGCACTAGAGCCTTTCTAGTATTTGTATAACTCTTCTACAATAGGTATACAACAAGTAGGTATTTAGATATCCCATTATAGTCTCTTTTTTCTCAGCTTATTTTTCCAATGTGACTACAGTTTCATTTAAATAAATAATATTGAAATATACATTTTATAGACAATGATTTGTGTAATATTTTCATGAAATAAAAATAAAAATATGTTTCTTAAGAAACAATGAATGTTTCAATATTTGAACAGTTTTATTTACATTTTCAGGTTTCGCACAGACATTCAGGTAGCTCTTCGAGCTCAGGCGTTAGCAGTACCGGACCATCAGGAAATTGTTCAGCAAATGTAACAAGTGGAAGTGATCCATTAGCTGCACTACAAAGTCAGCAATTCGCACAGGTAAAATTAATACATTATATTTGTCTAACACACAAAATCCATACCTTATATGTTTATAATATTTTATAGATTCCTGGATTAGGAGTTTTATCACCGCAAAGCAATCCATTGATCGGAAGCCCTCCGGGCGGCCAATCTTCTCTAACACCTCAAGAACTTCAAGCACTTTTTCAGCAACAGATTCAATATTTATTAATGAGGCAGTCTACAGCAACACATCAGAACCAGACTCCATTTTTTTTCCAAAATCAAGTAAATTAAATTGAAAATTATTTTACATAGGTATTATATTTGTAATTTTTATCCGGTTATTAACAAAACATGTAATATTTAGGTCCATCAAGCATTGACTCAAGCATCACTTCAACTACAACAGATCCAACAGGCTCAAAATATGACTAACAACCATCAGCATTCTCCAGTTGGCAATGGTCCTAATCAGTCGATACGTCCAGCTGCTTCTTCAACACCATCCCATCATTCTAAACACTCCGCTCAGACCCAATCATCTAATAATGACTTGGATCTATCTGCAGCAGCTGCTCTAAGCCGGCTGGCAGAAACCAAAACTAGCACTGATGATACCACCGATCTCGAAGAATTAGAACAGTTTGCTAAACTCTTTAAGCAAAGACGCATCAAATTAGGTAAGGATATTATATTTTTCACATTTAAATTACATTGAATCAACTTTATGAATTTCTTAAATTTTTTATTTAGGTTTTACTCAAGGTGATGTAGGCCTTGCAATGGGAAAACTGTATGGCAATGATTTCTCTCAAACAACAATATCTAGGTTTGAAGCTTTGAATTTGTCTTTTAAAAACATGTGCAAGTTAAAACCACTGTTGCAAAAGTGGCTTGTAGATGCTGATAGTACAATGACCAATCCTAGTGCTTTGTGTAATCCTCTGACAACACCAGAAGCAATCGGAAGACGTCGCAAGAAACGCACGTCCATTGAAACATCTATAAGATATTCTTTAGAAAAAGCATTTAGAGCAAATCCTAAGCCTACATCCGAAGAAATATCTGTATTGGCTGATAACCTATCCATGGAAAAAGAAGTGGTGCGTGTATGGTTCTGTAACCGTAGGCAAAAAGAGAAACGCATTAATCCACCAACAACAACTATGGCTGGTCAAACCACATCTACCAACACAGATATGTTTACTGCTTCAATGTCAGTACAAAACCAGAGTGACATGTTTCCCATGCTGACTTCTCCAGGACATCCACTAGCACTTGTATCTTCCCCATCCATTGGGGGTCATCATCACCATCACCACCATCAAAATAACAGTGAGTGACATTGGTCCATCTCATCGTCCCTAAACAATGGATTTGATGAGCTCGGCCAACGTAGATATTTCAGGGCTCCTATTGATGGCAAATTATCACTCTGTTAGTCACATAAAATTTTCTATTGACTTTCATACTGAAAATTAGCAACAATTCCTATGTAAAACAAATAATTAAAAATAAAAACAATTAAAAGATCTATCCTCGCAATACTTAATTAAGTAAATCAACTATGATTTAATTTATTACAATATAATGTTTATATTATAGTATATGTATACTTATATCTGTTTATAAATAGTTTGTACATACATTTATTATTTTGCAACAAACAAAGAAATAGTGGTTAGTATTTTAATAATTAATCATACTTAGTAGGTAACTTAAATTTAGATAAGTATTTTTTTTTTTTGATCTGTTGTAACAATGTTAGTGAAATATTTCATTTCTTTTCATATTGTAAATAGTAACATTAAATTTGGGGATTAATCAAAATAATGTCATTGTCGGTCTGAAAATCAAACTTTTTAAGTATTTTTTTGTGCTAACAAGCGCTCTTTCTTTTGTTAATTAATTTATATGTAAGTATTTTTTTTTTTTTAATGTGTTTCTCGATAAAACTGTTTTAGTGACAGTTCATACCTGTAAGTGATTATATTAATCTGAAAATTGTATTAACTATAGTATTAAAATATTCAGTCTTAGAAAACCACCAATCGAGAACATTATGTATGTTAAATTCGTTATCATTTTTCATTGTTACACCGTTGCAGGTGGTGGTTTTTTTGGGATTAAATACACTCCGACAGTGTCAATGATGTTAAAATTATACAAATTCATAACCTGGAGACTTGAAAAAAGTACAATTTTTTTTTTTTTGAAGAATTTTAAATATAATGAAACATTTAAGGAGACAATAACAATTTTCATAGTTCATTGTTTGCTGTGTTTTATTAGTATGACTTTATAACTCAAACCTATATATTATAAATAATACATTTTGGCTTTTTTTAAATCTGTTCAATTCAATAAACTAAATTCAAAATCAATAATTATCGGTTTTTGGGTCCATTCACAGCATATGAAACTTTTTTTTAAATTCACATATCATTCAAATCCACCTTTTTTTATTCATTTCACAAAAGTTCCTAAAGTCTTGCCTGTAAGGCAATTGTGTAGTTATTAATCAATTCTTATCATATTTTAAGTCCTAGTGATTATTTGCCAGTTATTATTTTGAAATGATTTCAGTAAGTTTACCATAACCTAAACAATAACCATGGCTAGGAATACAAGGAATTCCAAGGAACAAATCAATATCGGTTTGGTTCCAACAAATTGTTGGTAAAATTATCAATCCCATACAATAAAAATGTAGTCTTATAGCTGTAGAGAATAATAATATATAAATTAGTGTTATCAGCCTCTCTACATTATTAATTTTGTTTGATAATTTAGGTTTTCTTTTATCTATTATTACAAAGAACTAGAAATTAATTTTTTAATTTTTATTCAAATGTTTTTTTCTATATTTAGTTGTTCCTACAATTATGTGTTCAGCCACTTTCTTTGACATAGCCTACAAAGCCTACAAAGCCAATTCCAACATATCCCATAACCCTCACATAAAATTCAAAATACTCTTCTATAGTACATTAGTATCTTATAATAGAAATGTTTTTTGTGGATTTAAAGTTGGGCTTGAATGTTTTGACTTCTAGTACAGAACACGATGACTGTTTAGTGTTTGTTCACTGTCAAGACGTTCAATCCCGAAATGTGAACGGATCAAATAACCGGCCATTGATCATGTTTGCTTTTAACAATATTTTTAAGTATGCTTATGTTTTTAATTGTGCTACAAAGGTTAGCAGTACTATCAACTTCAGTAACAAATTTAACATCAAAAAATTCAATGTATACCGTTCCATTGTTCATATCATTAGAATAGAGAGGTGTGTTAACATAAATTAATTAATATATAAATGTGTGTATATGAATATATATGTTATAAACACACACATTATATATATAATTTTATAAATTTAAGTTAAATTAAATAGTTATTAAGTGTATTTGTGTTTTTTATTATTATTATAATATTATAAATACTAGGGGCCGTGTTATCGGTTTTGTATACGTCAAAAGTGTCAGGTAACTAAATGTTAAGGATACATTAATTTTAGTCTTATTAGTATGTGTAAAATATTAAGATAATAAAACAAAGATTAACTGAAAATCCTTTTTTATTTTTGGTTACCTGTCATGTCACCCCTATTTCCAATTTCAATGTGTACTAAAATAGTTTTACTTAACCTATTAGCATTAACTTACATTTTTTTTTGCCCCAAACGTTGTAGATCAATATATTTTGTTTTTGTTTTTTTTTTTGGTATGTACATAATTGTATCTTTAATTTATTATTATTATTATTATTTTTGTTAAATATTCCTTAATATAATTTTTTGTGAAAACTACATAAATATTACGTACATTAAAGAAATAATGCAATAATTAAGAGTTTTACTATGTTTTTTAATACGACTTATGAATAATTAGTCTGCGTGACTGAGTTTCAAATTTTTTTTTAGATTTTCTAACATATATTATTATTCAATATTATAGTAATACGTATGTTATGAAAATTGTTATAACCGATCTATTTATTGAAGTATATACAGCAATAAATGATAAATGTGGTAAAGAAATATAATACAGTTCAAAACCTAAGATAACAGCTGTAAAATAATATATAAATAATAAATATAAGGTAACAGATTTTTCAAGCAGAAAAGTAATGTGGTTAGGTATGTGGTATGGTAAAGGGAGTGGGGTTATGGCTGTACAAAGTGGCGAGACTTGGGATAAAGAAAGGATACTTATTGCGGGGAGATTAAAAGAGATTTCTAAATTACTCTTCCAAAAAGATCTGGAGACCCTTTTCAAAGAAATAACAAATTATTAGTCAGTTTCAATGTGTCATGAATTGAAAGTATGAATTTGTAAGACTTCACAGATAAGTGAATAGTCGTGATGGATAGCCAGGATATTATGAATACAGCTAGCATATGATGAGAATCTATTTTGCATGCTTACAAAGAAAAGGTGGTGTTTTGCAAGTAAAGGGTGCCATACAACTGTACCATATTCTAGAAGAGGTATAAAATGTGCAAAGTACAAAGCACTCAGACATGTAGCTGATATAAAAGTATTGGTGTTATGTTTAATGGTACCTAGGAATTTAAATATTATATTTATGGTTACCAGATAGTAGGGTTTGAAGAAAAAACAATGAGAAGAATACTGCTAATAGTATATCCCAAGACAAATTCTCAATAATAAAATTTCTTTGAAATTTAAAATTATGCAGAAAATAAGAGTAAACTAGAGGTAAACAAAACAAAATCTGGAGAAAAAATTTTAACAAGTTGAAAGTTATGCTGAAATTGATGAATCTACAGTATTTATGTTGGGCATAGTTATATATACTTTTTGAGCCAATATTACATTTATTTTAATGAATTTTGTACTTCAACATTTTATGTTAATGGACCAGATTTTATGTTGATATTTATAAATAGGTTGAACAAAATTGTTTTTAGTAAAAGCCTTTGACCTACTACTAAGTAGCAAGTATGATTAGTAAATCCTAATATTAACTAGTAAAACCTAGCTTATCGGGCTTTATTGCCAACATACTGTATACAAAAAATTAAAAAAGCTAAAAGATAGATAAAATCTTTTACCGCTTACGTTGAATTGGATTGGGATATCAAATTTTAATTATATAAGTTACAATATTACACTTTAAAATGTAATTTTATAAACAACTGATTTTTGATTAAAAAAAAAACATATTTAAAGTAACACATTGAAACATTTAAGTTATTTTATTTTATTTATTTACAGTTGACCAAAATAATAAACCGAAGATACAAAAGAATTTCTTCAATTAAGTCCTTAAAACAGTCATAAGCTTACTTTAATAAGTCACTAAGTAGGTTGATAAGTTTAAAAAACAATGTACATTTAATTTGCTAAACAATAATTCATCAAATTAGCTTAAAATCTATTTTTAATTTTTGTGAACAAAGAACAATCTAAAATAAAAATATATCATGTGAAAATGTTTTCTTTTAGAACTAATTTTATTTCAAATGAGTACTCAGTCGAGCATTTACGAACCAACTGAATGTTAGATTACACAACTACATTAAAGTGAGCCGCAGCAGATACTAAAATAATCTCTAATATTATAATACAAACAATAAAATTAGTATCTATAAATAAATTTGTGCAAAAATGTTATAGCAAGGATAATTGACACTTCAGTGTACTATGCAATAAATATTGATATAAAACGGAATCATATGTAAAAATAAAATTCATTTTAGGTATATTCATTTTGAGATTAAGGCAAGAAATGCTATAAGATCTCAGCAAGTCCTCGCTGAGATAGTAAAAACATTGTTGTACAATTTTTATAAAAATAAATTAAATTTGATACAGATGGATTATGTATATTAATATAAAATATCATACTTAAGTCTTATAGACAGCGTCGGCCTGGCCCAGGGCAGCTAAGAGGTGATCATTTACAAGATCCCAACCAGTAAATTTTAATTTTTGATGTGGCCCTTATATATATATTTTAAACACTTATAAGCTAAAAAATATTTTAGAGGTTAATTACATTAAGTAAATTCACAATACCAGCATAAAGTGTATAAACGTATAATTACCGGATACATGAAATTATTTATTAATATATACTTCACTTTTAATATAACTCAAAAACTATCTTTTTAATCAAATTTGTTTTATAATGTATTCATAGTTTTCAAATTTATATTAAATTTGACATTATACAAGTGCTATGTGAGAGTACTTTCAAACACAGAAATTATTAAAACCAAATTTATGTTCAATCATAAAAGAAGAAAAATCGGGACCATTAATAATGATGACAGTCATATTGGCTGTAGAAAAAAATATAAACAAATTGATTGACAAAAAGGATTACTTATATAAGTTATAGGACAGTTCAACGATCTACATTTGGTTGTTTAGTTTTGTATACATCTATTTTGTAGATTTATATAAACATACATATTATGTCATATAATTAACATTTAAACTTTTCATACTACAATAATAACTAGCAAAAAACTTAAGTGTTTGAAGTGGTATTTTTTTGAGAGGCTACTCGAAAAGTATATACTCATTATAGATTTCCATGTTTATTCCATAATACATTTAATTAGAGAAACCTGTTTCATTAAGTCTTGTAATTGAGTTCAAATTCAAAATATAAATAATTACACACTTTATGATAAAATATTTTTTTTAATTGTAACAAATGTATTATGATCATATGTGTACCAAATATAAAGTTAAAAATAATGCGTTTTTAAGTATATGAATAAACATGGTCACTCTGGGTAGTTAAACAAATAACTTACTGTGATCAATATTAACTATTCTTATTATTTAACATTAATTTAAACAATTTATCATAAACAACTAACCATAAAATTGAATAACATTATAATAAGAGAAAAATAATAAGATTGATATACTTGAAACTATAAAAACACAATAAACAATAATATTATGAAAGATTTATTGCACAGAAACAATAAACATAGCACTTTTATTCACATGACAGGGTACTTTACATTGAAGGCATCAAGCGCCAAATATTAATAGTTAGGTACTTAACAGTTAAAATTTAAAACAGAATAAATAATTACAAGTCATAAACAAAACTCACGTAACATCTCAAAATGTAATTTTGATCAACAACGCTATACTGTATGTGATAATACAAGCCATGACATGATAAAGTAAAACAAAAATATTGGATAAACAGCTAGAGCTTTTTTCCCCTGAGGTTGACTATCTCCAAGGAATACAACAGAGGCTAAAATAAAAAATACAATAATTTAAGAATTATTTTTAAAAATGTCTGTTCATTGCATTATAACTTACCATACGTGGACCATAAAAATGAACCAATTGATATGGCAAATCGAATAAAAAATAAGAAATTGGTTTGCTCAAATATTAAAATAAATCTGCATATTATCAAGGCTATAACAATTGGTAGTAAACAGTAACCTAAGACACATACACTCTGGAAAAATGATCTGGAAAAAAAATGAATTGATTACATCATACAAAAATCAAACAATATTAAAAGTATTATTCTATGTAAGATATATAAATAAATGAAACATAAAAATATTTCAGTGGCGGAGAGAAAAGAAAAAGAAAGAAAATATAAATAATTTTGGTTTTTAGCCTCTTAAAAGTTTATATTTAAAAAATAATTAATGGTGACAAATATAACACAATATTAGCTATAATCT
Source organism: Myzus persicae (assembly GCF_001856785.1). Classification (NCBI taxonomy): domain Eukaryota; kingdom Metazoa; phylum Arthropoda; class Insecta; order Hemiptera; family Aphididae; genus Myzus; species Myzus persicae. The sequence goes on from NW_019104205.1 coordinate 100,593, forward strand.
GATTAATTAATTAACCTTAAAATAAAAGCATTTAAATAATAATTTGGTAATACTTAATAATAAAGAAGTTATAAAAAAAAATTTTTTTTTTCTCAAATTCTAACTTTAAAAAAAACTATTATAATAAGTGTAAGTTCTGTAAGTGTACTTAAGTAATATTTTATGTAAATATTAAAGCAATAACAATGACGTGTTTATTAAAAGAGGACATTTGTTTGTGTTTTCTCCACCTTACGAATACGAAACATACCAAAATGTAAGTCTTGAAGTTCCAATTTTGTGTTGTTAGCATAAATATTAAAGCAAATTGATTATTCACTTATAACTATTATTGTTGTTTTAAAATAAAAACATTATTTGTACTTTTCCTTTTATTTTTTACGATAATTAAATTTTCAAGTGAATTGAGAGCATTTTTAAACATTCATATTTTACATACTTATAATTCACTTAAAAATTAAAATACCATAAAAATCCAATAGGAGGACACAGATAACTTTCATAACTTTAAGTTTGATGATAAATAATATTTAAGTTAACCGTTCAAAATTGTAATTGATGTACTTAGATTGTGGTATGTTATGCAACTTCCCTCTAATTATAAAGTTATATTGTGTGTATAACAATACAATTTTATTAAAATGTTTAAACAGTGATTATTTTTTTCAGAAAATGGGAACCATTTTAGGTCTTAATCCTGGCTTGGCATTGACAATACAACTCAACAAATACTTTACATAACCTAATTTAAAATAATAATTTCCAAAAAGAATTTTATGGTATAAAATATGAATACATACAATAACATAAATAAGGTATACTTACATTGTGCCACCGAGTAATTTTGAATTTAATGTAATAATTACAGACCCTATCCAAATAATAACAAAAACCTCAGCAAACTCAGGACCTCCATCACCAATTTGTACAGAATCTGGCGATGCTTGTAGAACCCTTAAATAATAATAATTATTATAACTCAATAATATTTTTAAAAAATAGTAAAAACTAATAAACTCACATGGCCATGAAAGTGCAAAGCATCAAAGGGCCCCACAAGTCCCCTAAAAACATAATTTTTATTATAAAATATAAAATAATAAAAAAATATAAACCATTATTTAAGACTTACACTCTTTTAGAAGCGTATTTTTTTCTTTTAAATACAAGACGTGCTTGAATTTCATTCCAACTGCTTTTAAGTCTCTCATCTAAAGTTAATAAATGTTCATCATTATCCGTAAATAGTAACTAATGTATTAAATATCATAATTACAATAGTAGTTTTAATAGGTTCATCTAATGTGTTGAACCCAGGGTCACCAATATTTTGCATTAGTGATCCAGACACAGTCATCCGTCCTTCTACATTATTCATTGGTCGGTCATCAATATACTTAAAAAAAAAATAATAATTTTAATCAAAAACTAATATCATCAACTAAGTATCTAAATTTTAAAAACAAAAAAGTAGTAGACTTTAACAGGGATTTTATTTACATTATTCAAATTCACAACACATGCTAATTAAATTAATTATTTAATAATAGTTATAAACTTTGATAACAATTAATTACTAAATTAATAATTATTATTTTGCTAGGAACACATACCTACTTGGTTATTAAGGACATTTTTATTAATTTTAAGTAGGTAATAAAAAATAGGTATACTAAATAAACTACTATTACATTATACAGATAAATACAGAAAACTTAATAATTTGTTTTATTATATCTGTACGATTTACCTTGTGTATATTATGTCAGTACACTGTATAGATGCAATTATAAATAGTTTCTAGTAAGACTCAGATAAACTTATAGTAATATGAGTAAATTTATACTTGCATAGTTAGAGTTGTTAAATACAATTATTTCTCTAATATTGATTTAAATCATAACTTTATGTTGTGGAAATAAGACATTTAATTTTTAAACACAATATGTTGCTTACTAAAACTAAATTGTACAGCCCATAAAGTATTTACTTACAACTGCAGTATGACCACCATTTGGATTATTGAAGTTATTTTGTCCGGTATTAGTATTTAAAAACTAAAAATAAAAAAAGCATTAATTATACAAGAAATAATGTTTAAATAAAAATTTACTTTTCAGAGTTCATTAAAAACTTAAAGATAATTGTATTTTAAGAACTTAAAAGTAAACAAGTGTATGTCTAGTCTAGTCTAACTGAGCGTAAAAAAACTTACATCCATTGCTGTTATTTATGTGTGGAATAACTAAAGAATAAAGAGTACAAAATATAATCTAGAAGTTTTCATTCGATTCCGCTGAAATTTTTTGAATTAACAGAATAATAATTTAAGCTAATATACATTTTATACGTGGCCACTTAAAATAATAAGTATATATTTATTTTACAAATTAAAACCAAAATCACAGGCTAAAAATGAAATATCAAAATAATAGGAAACTGAAAATCCAGACGTGTCATGATAAGTGATAACATAATCTTGCATTTACCTAATCAAAGACCGTGGTACATACGAAGATAACGCAGATATAATGAAGATAATGAAGTTAGTGACGGATAAGCACGAGTCCGCGCGATAGCCGATAAGTATGAACACGATTTAAGATAGTATTTATAGATACTATCTTAAATCGTGAGTATGAATAGGGTGCATGAACCACGAATTAAGATATACTTATCTTAATATCTTAATTCGTGGCATGAACTAAGAAGATCTTCTTAAGTACATGATAGGGTGACAGCCGACACGACCAGGTGGCAGGTCCTGGTAGATGGGAATATCCGAGCCTAACCTAACTGTAGCTAATAAGTGTTGTCACTCGGCTTCCAAAAGTGGGTCGTAACCACGGACTAAGACAAAGTCTGTATTAGTCCGTGGTCGTAACACGGAAATGAATAATCGGGGGCACTGAATAAAATGAGATAGAATAAATCATGTACCTAGAATGGGCACTGATAACAAATTACATGGTGAAATTTGTTTCCAAATATCCAAACTACATCACAAATTATTTCACTAACAGAAGTTCTGTCGGGATTTTACATCATTTAATTTAGTGTATTGTCCACTAGGAGCGCTTATTTGTATAATTCTATATAGCGGTATAGTTTATAGGCATTCAAAATTTAAAACTTACTAAGGAACGAATACAGTTTACTTTTTAAACGGTTTTTTGGATTTTTTTTAAGAAATGTTAGTACTTATATGTTCAACATGTTGGTGAAATATTAATTTACCTATCTTACTAACTTTTTGTGTTACTGTTAATAAACCACCTACGATATTTAATAGTTGAGTTTTGAAAAATGTAAATTTACCTAACGAAATTACATATTAAATTTTAAAAAATACTCTTTTTTTTTGGCTGTCTTGATTTATTTTCACACCAATAAAAATGTCTAATTTTCCGATTAATTGATTACATTTTAAGCTGTTCATTTTCACACATTACTTTATACTTACCTGGTGACCTACCTATTTTAAATCCATCAGATAGGTACTGCGTCCGATTCTATACTAATATCTCTTTTTGCCCGGTTCATAAAACAAACATGCTCCAAAGCGGTTTCATTTTAGCTGGTTCGCAAATAACGCAGTGTATCTATTTTTGATACCAATAAATAATATTTAGTAGAAAGGTAGGTACCCAATAATTGTCGCCTAGGGGAGCTTAAAGTTTTCTTTACAAACTAAGAAATGGTGGCTTTGAAAAATGTACAATCATTTTTTTTTTTGGGGGGGGGGGGGGTCAATATTTTTGGGATGGTTAAGCTCCAAGCACCTCCCCCCCCCCTAATCATTCCTACGGGAGCTCCGCCGCCGGCACGCACCGTAATAGCAAAGCACAGTAGTTAGCGTTCAATTTTTCAATTTGTCTGCTTATCTTATGCTGTCAAACATTTTTTTATGATAACATAGTAAATGGTATTTATAAATTATGTAGATAACCAACATTTTTATAGTTAGACTGTTGACAGAAATTATTTTATGTAATACATTTCGCTAATACACTAAAAATTAAAATTAAAACACGAATTTCACACTGTTGCATGCATATTGCATATTAATCTATTATTTGTGCGAAATGATATTTTCTCACTTTGAAAGTCATAAAATCTGGATACAGAGGAACACATTGAGATGATTATTAAGAGGATAATCATGGTCTAGCTTACGGTGTGGAATGACCCGATGCTCAGTGGCGTTACGAACATTTTATTCTTAGGGACAAATACTGAAGCTATCCGTAAGTTGTAACCCACCCACCCACACATAGAACTAAAACCAATATGCATATATTTTTTTTAATTATAAAATAAATATTGATATTATTTTACTATATCAATTAATATTAATGTTACCTAATATTGAACCTATAATCTTTTAACAAATTTAACGTTGGCAGGTTAGTAAACTATTTTAATATATTAAAAAATAACAATATTAAGAAAATATACATATATTATTAGTAAAACATAAATCATTCTACATAATATGACTACTACACTACTTATGAGTATAATAACCTAGTTAACATAACGTGAAAAGTATTCCTCACTCAAAAACGTACTTGTAGGGAGGGGGACTAGTGCGGTTTATTTCTTGTCCCAATATCAATCTGCGGAACTTTGCAATCCACTAAATTGACTTCGTTTACCTTAACAAACTATATAAAATAATTTACAATTAATTATAAACATTAATTATAAAATGTATACAACATATTTTAATATAATTTATTACTGTCATTTAAGTAATTTCATATCTGGCTAATAATCCATGAAAATAAAAGAGGTGCCAACGTATACACTGCCACCTTTTCATCTTTTCTTCAGCTAACTCCTCCTACAGGTTCCATAGTGTAATACAATTTATATTCTCACAGAAGAGCCACATTCCTATTTAAAAAAAAAAAAAAATAAAGGTCGGCCCAAGACTCAGATAATCAAAACGTTTGTTTTTTTTTTTTAATTTTAAATTAATGTATTTGTAACAATATTTAATAGAGTTCCTAATATTTTTCTGGTCGATACAAAATCAACAAAACATCGTTGCGATAGGTTTGACTAGTATAAATTATTTTTGTCACTCGAAGATTGTTGACGTATGAGCCATTACCCACTTGCTACTCTACCTTGAAGCATCGACCTGCGTGTCTGCTATATCATTGTACTAGCTTAATACGTATTTTTGAATATGTTTACCTCGTCTGAATCCATCAAGCTGCAGTTGACGGAGAGTGATAAGATGAAGTTAGCGTTCGAAGAGCTTAGATCGGCTGAATTTCACATACCATCGACGTTTCCAACCAGCGTTAGAACAGGGTCGGCCATAATAAGATACTCGTCGACGCCAAACGTGGCGACAACATGTCGTCAACACTCGGTAGGAGACGCCGAGATTTATCAGTCGTTGTCAGTCCCGTTCGAACAATCGTATAAGTTACTCCAGCAGCCCAAAAAGATCGGACCAAACTTACTACCCCATCCAGTCTACCGGAATACAATATGCCCGTAGCGAACTATGCAGGACAAACGTTTCGTCATTACATGTCGCTGGTCGACCATGCGATTAGTTCCCCCGTTGTGGATACACCGGACAGAGTTGACACGACAACGTGTACGTCTGAGCCGGAACTTCGGGTAACATCGGCTGGCATCCTGAAGACAAGCGAATTCGGTGGCTGCATAGGTAAAAGATTAATGGGTGGCTGTCGGTGGTCCTCAGCACCGAACATCCTTCTACGTTGTTCACTGATGGACCAACCAGAACCCGAAACGCATGACAAATGTAGTGACGTCACTCGTCAGGAGTTGTTGGCCAGCGAGCCTATACATTCCAAACGGCGTCGCACAATTTGGAGCCGGACGAAGAAATTCGTCCGGCGCATGTTGTGCTGCGCCGTTTAGGGTTAGGTTAAAAGTACGTGAGGAAAAAAAAATAAATGTTACAGTTGCATATACAGTTGTATATACAATTGAAAAAGTTATACAGACAAAAGAATATATTTGTCTTGTTTAATAAAATTATTTAATACAAAGAATATTATCAAACTTTATTTATTTGTATTAAAATTGATATTTAAATAGTTCCTAAATTAGGTTCTCAACAATTATATTTTATATTACTTAAAATATGTCTTAAATCAAGTAAAAACTGATTAAAGTAAAAGTGAAGTGCTCGAGTTGATGGACTTCAAAGATAATCTTACTTACGAAATTGATATCACTACCTACATAAACTATGGCGATGCTACACCAACAGTATGATGTTAATATATATTTGAAGCTATTCAGCAAATTTAATGTTAAACACTAATTGTTATACAACTTTACATTTTAATGTAATGTTGTATTATATTAAGTATGTTTTTTATGAATAATAGTTATACAGACTTTAAGATAAAATAATATTTTTTTTACGTGAGTCGATCCTCAATGCAAAAATATATTCTTAGTAGAACTTAATCAAAGAAAGTTTGGCCACTGTAAATACACATATGGGTACGCCGCGCGCCGCTAGGTCTTCAGTGCACTCACTTGATGATTTTTTCGAGATTGTTTCGACATTTTTTAGCCATCAGATCAGAATAATTTCAGTGTTGAAAATGTAGCTCGGCCGTCGCAGTAGTACAGGCCTGTATACCTACTGGTTAGTGGCTACATAAGTGGCAACAGGAACAGTAAAAAAAAATATCTAAACATTTCGAAAAACCTACTTAAAGCGACTATGAAAAATCGCTCACTTGATGATCTTTTCAAAGTGGCGACAGGGTGTCGTTTATAAGTTGCCCTCCAAGAGACGAAGAAGTCTGCAGCGACGGCGATCATGAAGCAGCTGATGACCATTGAGGGTATACGTAATATAATCGTCTTGAAATATTTGCAAACAGTAGGAGCAAACAAACTAAACAAATTTTACAACCTCTAATTTGCATCCTATAGGAAATTATGAGTATATTGATTCCAAAGAATTTATTGTTTATTATTTTAATACATATTACAAATTTTCTAATATTGTAATATTGTGGATTTATGTTTCAAAATATTTAATATTTTTAATTTGAAGTAGGTACCCAATTCATAATTAAATCTGTGTTAGTGTGGACATTTTTGCAAAACTATATTTATGATATTTATATAGAATTTGATGTAAAAAGTTCTGCCCTTAATATGGGTTTGTTTTGTTTGAAATGTAAATTGATGATAAATTACCTACAAAAAATATTAATTCATTTAAAATAAATTCACTCACTTAATTTAAATGATGTACCTATATGATATTGTTGTATTTTTAATTGTATTCAGAGTTCTACATTTTTTTGCTCGTTTACAAGACATATGAAAATAAAAATTCATAATGTTCTAATCAGTACTCAATTAATTTCTTGAAGGTACCTAATAAAAATATTGATGCATCTGAACTCTGAAGGGTTTAATTCACCATACAATGATCTATCTTCTGTTTATTATTCAATCAAAATTAAAAATAATAGTATAATACCCTAGAAGTAAATATTAATTCACTGAAAGATTCAGCATATTAAAATTGTCTCTTAAATAATACAAAAAACTCAATCATTCTAGAAAACGAACTATTGAAATGCAGGTTGATATTACTGAGTAACTAGGTAACTAAAATTATTCCTATGCAAATTGAAACAAAAGTATAAGTTAGATGTACAGATTCTAATATTCTAAAAACATTAGAAACTATTTCTGAATTTTGAAAAGAATGCTTTTAGAGGTATTGATTCCAAGTATACATTTCTTAAACATTTACAAGACAAAAAATTACATATGAAAAACCAAATATTGTTACTTTAAATAATACCATTTTACCATTAAAAATATTATTTTAAATCACATTTGTACAATTGATAAAAAAAATTAAAAGTTCTATTACAAATAAAATTTCAGTTTCAAAAATATTTTGAGTTGTCAGGTGTTTTAACTAAACTCAAACTCATATTTAGCCAATTACAATTGTTTAAATTCTGTTACTAAATTCTAAGTATTAAAAAAAAATAACTTAACTCGAGTTAATATAAGTTAATTACAAGTTTTCATATACTATTAATTTAACTGAGTTAAAAACAAATTAGGGAAACATTTGGTCAAACAAACCGATCTCTTTCTTCTGGGGACTGGAGAGTGACATGACTGAAAAATAATCAAGTTAGGTTAGTCAACCCCATTTATCAACCCCATGTAGACCATAAGCAGTTCATAAAACATGGCAATTGGCAAACTCAGTGTTAATTTTTGTAACTCAAAAACAGTTTCTTCTTCCGGTTATGATGCAAGTGTAGTAAATTGACAGAGTCACTTTAAATATAACCTTATACATATTTGATGTCATATACATACCTACTTAATAATACGTCTAAATATAACTGCATCAATATCATTAACTATAAGTGACAACATCATTTGCAAATACAAGGTACCTACCAGATATTTTATAAAAACCATTTTACATACAAACTATAACTCCGTAAACTAATATTATTTTAAGTTAAACAATAACATGTCAAGTATTTTTATTTGCTTGATTACTTGTTTCAGTTTTATTCGTTTGTTTTTGTTCATTGTTCGAACACGGAACAGTTTTGCCGCCAACAAGTTTCACGACGACTCCTCCACGCTGCGCGGCGGGCGTAGAAACTTCAACTAACAGCACTGTTCTCCCTCTGTCGTCTCGAAGTTCACCAATGAGCTTGGATTGGGCCAATGAGAACACGTTATTTAAGAGCTGCCGCCAGGTCGTCTAATTATTTTCGCATGTCATTTCACATATTATTTTGTCTTTTTCTGTTTTTCCAACTGCCGAAGCGCGCGGTGATTTCGCGTTCGTTCGTTTACTGTCCGAGAAAACCTCGTGTGATCGCGTTGCTTTCATTTTTTGTTGTCGCTTGCGATCATCCGTCGTTCTCGTCTCCAATTTTAGAATCGAGATTTTGTTTTCCGTCCTCAGCGGTCGATCTCCGCGTTCGTTCCCTGCCCTAAGTGTCGCCGCAATACCTCGTGTGATCGCGAGACGTGATTTGTACTCGTCATTTCTGTGATCTGTCGACATACTCAATTTGTCATTAAACATGCTCATTAATTATCACGCGGTTTGGGTCGTCGTCGATGTACGTGGTGTCCCTCAGTCCCTGCTTGCGTGAGATAATCCTTCACACCCTATATCCATTATCCACGCGTAGAGCAGCCGCCGTGGTTTCCCCTTGCCGCCCGCAAACCACGTGTATCAAGACGATGCCTGTCCGCTGTCGCCGTTCCAGCATAATACTTTCACCACCTGTTGCTGTTGCTGTCGCCATTCAGGTCATTTATTTTATAATTTATAATATGTTCACACGTGTTTAGTGGGCCACACTAAATCGTATTTTATTTGTAGTTGTGGCCGTAGTAAATTTATAGTTCATAAACAGAGCTTACTACTAATAGTAGTAACTTACTAAATAAGCATGCAAAATGCATTCAAAATTGGCAAAATATTCTCATTGAAACATGCCTTAAAAGGTTAAAAATGATTCATTTATATGCACTAAATATTAAAAGTTGTGCAATTAAAAAAAATCATAAACAATTTTTGAAATAACATGAATTATCCATTCATTTTTTATAATTACCTATATTTTATTTTTTTATGTCTCAATTTAATCACTCTAAATTCCAAGAAATTATTGTTAAATAATGAAGAAGATAAGACAATTTCTATTTTTGATTTTATGTATAGGTAACCTAACCCCGAATTCCCACACTTAGGCCGGCCGCACACTGAAAGAGCAAAACTGGCATTAGTATTTTTTGTTTTAGTCAACTAAAAACAATTTGTTTTATATATGCGCATATCAGTTAGTCAAGTCAAGGCAACACAAGACTAGACAAACATAAAAAAAATACACAAACAGCTACCAAAATGTCATCTGACAAAGAGGTTGCAATTTGTTTGTGGTACACTCTACAAGAGTTAGAAAAAAAACAGAAAAAAAAATTGTGGGTTCATCCATTAAATCGGACACGTATAACTCATAAGGTGATATTTTCTTTATTATGTGAATTACGTGCTGATAAAAGTAAATTTAAAAATTACACAAGTTAATATTGATACGCTTGACTTTATTTTACAACAAATACAAGAAGAAATTAGAAAACAGACTAGGTACTTACTCATTTTAGGAAAAGTATTTCTCCTGAAGAAAGTCTGTTACTTACATTAAGTTAAGAAACAACATTTTTTGTATTAATAATTGAAATGTTTATAATATAACAAATGCGTACATGATATACATATAATATTATTGGAATGAATTAATAGTTTAATACATACCTACCTATGGTTATTATAATGAATTATTACTGTTCTCTGGTGAAGGTGAAGATATACTTCTGAAGTAAAATCTTGATAAAATGCATTGACATTCTGTTCACAAACTTGTCTTGCAGTATATGGATATGGATTAATGTTATTTTGCAACGATACCTTCTGGTATTTTGTGTAAGGTTGTTAACATATCATTTTTAAACCGACGTTGATTATTATAATCAGGAATTAAGCTCTTAAAAAATAATAATTCTGAGTGATCTTCTACATGTGTTGGCTTATTTGTCCTAGACTTTAAAAATTCGATCATATAGGTTCAGCTACTTTTTCACTTGCAGTCTTGTACCCTTTTTTCTTTGGTTTTATAAACATTGGTTGTCTGAAGTCTGGTTCACTTTCTATGATTATATTTTTTCTACTGTTGTGTTTTCTTCTACTTGTGGTGTTACATTCTGTTCTTAATCTGATTCTCTGTTTACCTACTTCTGTTTCTTCTACGTATATGTCACTTATATAATTAGCCATTTTTTTGTGTTGTAAACTTGTAACATGAACTCTGTCAAAATAATCATTGATAGGGAATTCCACATATTAGCCATGGCCGATTTGTATGATGAATTGCCTACGGTGTGCCCCTCGTCCAAAATATTCCCACTAATATGAATTTCCTGGATAGCGCTGTGTAACGTATAAAAAATAAACATATTATATAGGGGGGTAAACCACTAGTCAATTTTTTGTACACCAGACTTCCAACCATGTGTGCTTCCATGTATTTCCGTATACTTCCAAGTACTTCCAAGTACTTCCATGTATTTCCGTATACTTCCAAGTACTTCCATGTACTTCCAAGTACTTCCATGTATTTCCGTATACTTCCAAGTACTTCCATGTA
>NW_019104205.1:112026-116421 GCF_001856785.1 Myzus persicae
TATCTATAATTTCACATCAGATAATCCAAAAAACTCTTTAGATTTCATATATTATGTAATTAAAAAAGTATTATACTTGATAGGGCAAAAAGCCAAAGAATATTAGTATACAAGTACTACTATACTAAAAATACATTAAACCAATGTTCAAGTATAGTTAAGCAAAATGTATTTTTATCAGGTTTGAACAAATAAGTTTATTAGTGTTAAATGCAAGTATTAAGTAAGTACAGATTTAAAACTTATATTAAAATGAATAAAATGTAGTTCTTTAAATATTAACAAGAACATACTTGTGCTATAACTATAACAAAAAAAAAATTAGGTACCTACCTATAAAATAAATTTGAAATTAATTAAATCAGATTCATTATATACTCGACTACTCTGTCATTCATAGTATACCTATACAATTCACTATTAAAATTAGAATACCAAGTATACTCTAGTAATTTCAAGTCCCCACGAATAATATTTTTAAAATTGTAACAATAAAACTAAAATTTGCTTTTCTTGGTTATTTGATTTATAATTTCATCCAAATTTGAACTTAAATTAACTATAAAAACAACTGCGTTTGTTTGGTCTTTGGATTTTTTTTTGTTTATAAACAGCTTAAAAATTGTTAAAATATTTTGAAAATTGTATTGAATAAAATAAATATATGGAGTAAATGTCAAATTTCTAGAATTACTCGTTTTAGGAAAAACAACAAAATAAGAAGTTCGGTACAAGAGAAGTTGATTGAATATTCGCCTGAATATCCAATGTTGTAATTCAAATGCTCATAAAATATATAATTTAACTTTCCGGTACCCTTTTTTTATTTGATAAACATAAAGAAATTCATGAAGAATCTTGTGTTGAAATTTCAAATCATAGATTTAAAATGATAAATTTTTATGAATTTCCAACTCAAAATAAATTGCAAATTTTCGTGATTTTTACGTATTTTGTCAAAATTTGAACTTTCAATGCTTATTAAAAACTATAAAAAAAATGTATTTTTAAAATATTTTTTAACTACTGTTGTAACAATATATTGGGTGCTTTTCTATATAACCGATAAAATTTGATTGTAATTTATAAAAAAAACTAAAAAGATTGAAAATTACAAATGTCTTTAAATAACTAAAAAACTTAAATACTAAATAAATTAAACTACATTTATTTAATAAATTTCATCATTTATAATGAGTAAGTATAGTAATAAAGGGCTAATAATAGTACTTAAGCTATTAAATATAAAATTTAATGTCAGGAACGACAATTTGAAATATTTCGAGTTCAAGAGTAAAAAACTAAAAATTGATTATTTTCGTAATATTTATCTCAATGTATGTCCCCATCACTAATTATTTTTATAAATATCTGGAAAATGAATACATTTGTTTGAAATAAAACCATACAGTAAAGGATAGCCAGTCACCACAAAGTATAATAAAGCAATGTGCATATTTATAAACAAAAACAGGCAAAAAGTGCTGAAAACAGATTTGGCAAAATTATTAAACATGTATTTTTTATTAGTTTCAAATAATAGTCTTTATTTCAATTTTTTAACTTATTTTGAATTATTCTAGATAATAATAAGGTAGTGTTGATTATTGTATCATACTGTTTTAAAATTTATTTTAATTATACTAAATCGGAAACTTACCTATTTAAATTCTAAAATCTACTTATTACATATTTATAATACAATTATATATTCTACTGACATATTATAGTTATTATATTTTATTTAAAACCTAACATTGAGTAAATAAATCTTTAAAACTTACCAATTGACATAAAATAATTTGAAAAACTGTGGAAAAATTAACTTATGTGCTGTATACCTCGGTGTAGACATCAGTGTATATACAACGGACACGATTTCGGTCGGACTGGAGACGACTAAGCAAATAATACTAAGCCAAACCCAACCATATTTATTTATAGCCAAGTTTAACCATATTTATTTAATTAAATAATAATTGTTTAATATCGGTACTTCCGAGTACTTCCACATTTCTTCCAAGTACTTCCACGTACTTCTGAGTACTTCCACGGACTTCCGTGTACTTCCTAATACTTCCAAAGTATTTCCAAATATGTGTACACCTACTTCCACTAGTGGTTTACCCCCCTTATTATATTGTATAATAATAATATAATTATTATAATTATGATTATTTGATTGTAATTATAATTTATATAACCTAACCTAATGTATCTAATGCATTTTTACCTTAAAAATAATTATCGCTTTTTCCATATTCGATATTATATTTGCTTATACTAGTTTACATTGTTAAATTTAATGTACAGTATTTTAAATATTTCCAAAAATCGCCCAAAACACAAATTTTGTTGGTAAATGTGTGCAATAAAATTTCAGGTTTTTATATTTTATATTTTTAACCTACAGAACATACCCCTTAATTTTTTTAAACCAATATAAAGATTCCATTTATTGTATTGATCTTTAATGACCTCAAGAAATCTAACTAAGCCTTGCACTGTTGTACATAAGGTGCAGTTAAAACTACTTGTACAGTTCTTTTATTGACATTTAATATCATGTATTTTAATTTGTCTTCCAAATGTACCTAACTTATTGTTATTGCATTATTACTCTTAATTATAATTATTGATTTTGCTTAGTTGTGGAAAATTAAACGAAAATGTAATATAAAACAAATTCGGGCATGCGGATCATTATTAAACCTATTAAAACAGTTCATCGGACATTTTTCATTTATTCTACCAACTTTGAGGGATTACTGAAATAGTTAATATCCATCATTACATTGAGTCCACTGTAAAAACAAAATAATGTAAGTAATATTCAAGCAGTAGAAAACACTTGTAGAATATCATAGATTATACCGGATTATACTCTAGTATAAATGTTGTGTTAGAAATTAAACATTAATTTGTAGTTTTTATGATTCCAAAGGCATGAAGCTAGGTTTTTTTTGAAGGATGCATTTTTTTTTTAAAATTTCAAGTTAACAATTTTGGAGCTGTACAGTCCAATCGTTGTATCTTTAACCCATTAAGTCCGGAATTTTTTTAATTTGAAGTTGATTTTGATTAACCCTTAGTTGCACGATTTTTTTTTCTTGCTGAGTATAATTTTTTTTGATTAATTTGGGTTTGGCGAGTTTGTTAAAAATAATTTTAAAATCCAACCTTGAAAAGTACAGTTTTTAATTCTGTTGCACAAATGCAACTATATGCGCACAAACATGAATTTTTTTTTTAAATTCCATACATAATATGTATATTAATTTTTTAACTTTATTTTTAACTTCTTTTTATTTCTAATTAACTACAAAGCTGACTACAAAATAATAGTCCAAGATAAGTATTTAAAATAATATATTTTTATTGAAAAAATTTAAAAAAATAAAATCTTAATATTATAAAACAATGTTATATAATGTTAATTGTAAAGTCTTTTAAACTTCAATAAAATAATAAAAATGACAGCCAGTTTTTAAAACTGTAAATATTATAATCAAATATCCAATTAAAATAATCAAATAAGTAATATTCAAATAAAATAATATTATAACGACAACTTGTCTTTTTAAATGAAGATATAATACCAATTAGTGTAAAACAAATAAAAAAATACTCAAATAAAATAATAACAATGACAACCAGTCTTCATAAATGTTAATATCATAACAAAATAATCAAATAAGTATCTAATATTCAAATAAAATAATAATATAATATCAATCAATCTTTGGTATTCTAAGTATAAAAGTTTATGTAGGTAACTAGACATCAGAGTTAAAACTATTTCATATGGTCTTTATTGAAACAGCTACTATTTCTAGTAAAACACAAAGCCTTAGCCCTTAGAGCATTTTGAACAGCTTATGTATGTAATGCCTATACAACCTAAGTATTTACATTTTTGTCTACTTTGAGACCATTCAGGCATAATATGCTGAATACCATCAAACCTTACATCTACAGGCGTAGTATTAACGTTACGCTGCCTTTTTTTATCAGTTATATTTCTTATTCTTTCCTCTTTAAGTGGTCTACCTCTCTTAGGTGACACTTATTCTCCCATTTGACATAGTGAAACAGCCAATTCCTCGCCTAAATCTGCCAAACTAGATTTATATTTTTGTCCTTTACTTTCATAAATGCGCTTTTGTAATATCCAGGAATTAGTTTCATTCAACCTATTGGTGTCAGGGGCGCCATTTGAGTTTTATAATAGGGGTGCCAACATTTAAGCAGGCCAATTTTTTTTTTTTGTCAGGCCACATTTTTAAAAATAGTAAATGCAGATATCGTTTAATATCATTTAGGTTAGGCTCTTGAAGAATATATTTTAATGAATTCAAATTATTCATTAATAATTTGTTTGCCTTTTGGTACATA
>NW_019104206.1:0-115859 GCF_001856785.1 Myzus persicae
AATGATATTGTATCATTGAATTCAAATTTAATTCCATCCATTATACAGTGATCCACTTGTAACCTACTGTACAGCAGAGCGACATCCACTTACCCGCTATTTATTTTACAAAAAATTATGTATAACTAATAATTATAAACTATGACAATATGTAAGAAAACCATATTTTTTAGTTATAATGTGGTTACTGTTTTTCTTTTTTATTTGTAGGTAAGCCCCTAGTCGGGAAATTTTCACATAGGTCCTTTATTATCAAGTTGCGCCACTGCTGAGAGGAGCGTTTATATTTAATAAAACACAATTCAATTAAAATATATTCTCTGAACTTAGATCTAAATGTAGGGCTCAATCAAAAATTGATTATAATAAATACATTTCAGTCGGTTAACATTACAATTTTTTTTATAATTTATCTATTGTATATACACCAGTGCCGTGGCCTAGGGGCTTAATCAAGAGGTAGCCACTTCTGAGTTTTATAAGGGGTGGTGAGTCGTAGGTGGGTAGGTAATGGATAATCGCTCCAATAGGTGACCATTTACTATTAACTAATGGACGCTCACTAATTGCCTCCCATCTGACTATCGAATTGCCTCCCTTGAATTTTTTTAAAGAATTTACTCGAATTGCCTCTCTATACTCAAAAAAAGTATTCACTTGAATTGCTTCGTGTCTTAGGTAGTAACCCTCATTGTACTGAAATCGCCTTCCATAGCTAAAATTAATAACTTAAAAATCTTACATTATAGAAATATTCACAAATTAAATAGTAACTACTACAATAAATAATATTATATACATCGTGTTAACATTTTAGTAAATATATTGTTTCAAATTACATTCTGAGTGACACACTATCACACATCATTACGGTGAATCCCTTTATCCGGTTATTGGGGCAGCAGGGCGGGTGAAATATTAAAATAACCTCTGAAAAATGTCAAGTTCACCACGTCACTACTCACTGCCCACAATTATTGGTTTTATAGTATTTACCTGGGAAATAATGTGCATCTGCGATATATTATTTATTAACTAAAAGAGGTAACTATATGGTTGTAGATAATCATTTTAATCATGGACTAGGGCCAAGGATGCTCCAGGTACTTGTGTATTGTGTGACTGTCGACTGTGTACTTCCCACTAAAAATAAATTAACATACCTACATACGTTAATAAAATTCATTATATAATAGATATTTGATTGTACAAAAACAGTATGCTCATTATGTAGGTACATTGTACATAAATGCATTATTAAAAAATACCAAATCGAAACTTAACCATCATGTTTTAAAATAATGCAGCTAATACATGTACATGTACAACCATTCAAAATATGAACTATAGTCAATATCTACAAATTGATTTAAAAACAAAGTGAGATGATAAAAACGCATTTAGTCTAACTTAAATCATTTTCAATTTATCTTATTCTCGTGTAAGGTGTAACTAATAGAAGTACCTTAGTATGATAAACGTAAACCGATCAACTATTCGACATTTCGACCTTTTAATATAGATAAAGTCGATAAAGGTATAGGATAACTTGATAACTCATAGTCTCATACGTGGGTAGGTAATAGGTATATTATTGTTTTTATTAATAACTAATAAATAATAAAACACTGGGTAATTTTGTCATTTATAAATGTAAATAATATTTTTGAAATCAAGGATCAACTGTATATATTTTTTTATGTGTTTTTATGCTTAGTTATAAATATTGGTTACTTGGTTGGCTTTAATTTGGTTCACATAATATATCATATTATATAAAACGTAAAAAACCCATTGCAATTCACCGGATATCCAAAATTCTAAGCTTTCTAAAAAACTGTAGCTAAGGTTTTTTTTAAATTAACAATAGATATTTATTATGATTATTTCAATAATATTTAATACAATATAAGCTACAACTGAACATAAATATACATATATTAAATATAACGTATATCTATAAAATTAAAATTTACAATATAAAAAATTCAATTAAAATGAGTTATTAATTTTATGTTCAATAATATAAATAATAATATGCGATTTCA
Source organism: Myzus persicae (assembly GCF_001856785.1). Lineage (NCBI taxonomy): Eukaryota > Metazoa > Arthropoda > Insecta > Hemiptera > Aphididae > Myzus > Myzus persicae. The sequence continues at coordinate 2,049 of NW_019104206.1, forward strand.
TTGTTATAACTGAACTCTTATTATGATCATATGAATAATGTACGAGTTCAAGGTTTTAAAAAACCCTTCACCTTATCAAAATCTGCAATGATCTATGTTTTATAAGACTTAGTGTGAGCCAATAATAAGTCATAAATATTGAAATTTGAAATCTTTTATACTCATTATTTTTGCTGGGATTGCCTGGGATGTCCAACATATTATATCACCTTTTTATGTGTTTGATACCTATGCCTATTTTATACACTCATTATATTTTCATATTTTAAAATATTTTATTTTCAATATTGAATCTTGATCCGTTGAATAAAATTTCCATTCTGGTAAATTAATAATTATGTATGTTCAAATAGTTCAAACAAAATAAATACCTAACTTAATGTTGTCACCAACAAATTATTAGTTATATCTATTGGATAATAGATTCTGAGTGGAGCAAGGAATTAATTTTTTTACAATATTGTCTACGCCTTGCAATGTTGTGTGTTTTCTTTTTTGTGTAGTGTACGTGTCCGTTGCCACGGTTTGAAATAAACAATCTTTAATATTGGGTGGTTCCTGGCAGACAATTTTATCAAATTGGCACTTTGGGATAAAAAAAATAGGAAATGCTGAGAACTTTTCAGTGTTCATAGTATATGTAGCCATGTAGGTAACTGAAAAAAAAATGTTTATTATTATTTATTATTTATTGGAATATTTACGGAACACCAGTTTTTATATTACCTTTATTACGAATGAATATTAAAATATAGAATTTTTAGTCAACAGCAGTAACCTGTTATAGTCAAAGACCTAAACCGCGGGTTTATTGAAATTTAAATTCATAGAATAAAACTAAATTAGAAAATCGTAAAATGGTTTTATTTTAGATTTTTCTAAATATTTCTAGTGCGTTTTTAGGGTTTCAAGTAATTATTTTGTTTTTTTAGAGTTTTATATGGAGCTACAAAATGCCAACTATAACCAATAATTCAATTGTAATATTTCAATATATAATATACTGCAATATCTTCAACACCGCTAAAGCAGGGGCGTTGTGGGAGATATATGATATCAATACATCAAAGAAAAATAATGGACTATTTGATTATTCGAACAGCATCCGAAAATGAATAATAGTATAAATTATAAGATGTATTAGCCATTAGGTACCCATATAATAGCATAGTTCCGTTGTAGTTACTATTGGATAAATAGTTTGTAGCTACTTATTACGTATAGTATAATCGGGCATTTTCGATATTGGTACTTTCCGATGTAAATTCGTGACACGTTAAAGGCAGACCATAGCACTTGTGCTCGATAACAATTAAAAACAACACTTAGCTCGTATCGTCATGCAACTGTGTATAAATGTATTAGTAAGTAAAACGTTGAACGCGTAATAAAAAAAAATGGTATAAAATGTTTAATTATTATGAAGTCAATGCCGAGGTATTTGTATTTTTTACGGGACTATGCAACTGATGATGCGACTTGGTCCAGCGCAGACAAGGATGACCACGTGTCCGTCCCGCGGCGCGTCTGAACTGCCACGCGTTATTAATGGCCGCTGGACGGACCGCCTGCGCGCGATAAACGCGCGTGTGTGAGGTACCTACCGAGGTGTGTGTGTGCGAGTGTGTGTGCGTGTGTACGTACTTGCGATAAAGTGTTGTTGAGTTTGCAAAGCGGAATATCGTCTGGAATTTATTTTTCGTATTTATTTTTTTTTCGGTTAATACCGGTTCTTAAAGGCCGTTCATTGTCCTTGGGTGACTCTCGGGTCTGTTGACGCGCGCGAACGATCCCGTCTTCAGTCGTCGTCGTCGCCGTGGTATTATTACGCAGCGTGTTTGCGCTCATTCCGTCTTCTTCTCTCGCTCTCAAACATAATAATATTATATACATACCTGTACATTATACATTTCATTACATACATAATAATATTATACACACATTTTTCACACCACGTACGTGTTTGCGATGCACACACACACTCGCACACATGTATTATAAATTATAATATATTCGCACACACCCGCGAATACACACGATATAGATGAAGGTATAATACGTATTCTACTGTTTACACGGATCAACAACACACCAGATTTAGGTAGAGGAGGTACTTTTCAGTACTTACCCCCCGACACTTAGGTACGCAACGTAGATGTACTGTAGCCTGCAGGGTGATTATTTACAGTGAAAGCTCGTTTATTTATTAAATTATTTAAGTCGTTCAAAATATATTTTTTACACAATCCCAAAACTTAGGTAATTACAAAAGGATATTTTTGGAATAAAATTATATATTTACTTTAGGTGTTATCATTAGATATTATATTATCATATTGCAGTTATTTAGACAACATATTATACATTTTTAATTTCTTACTACAAAATATCATAATATTTTGGAGGGTTTTAAAAATTCAAAAAGTAAAAAATATTATTAACTACTTGTTCAAAATATTCAAAAACTACTTATTCTAATTTAGATAAATCTTATTCTTATTTAATTATAATTATAGAAAAAATGTTCTAATTTGAAAAAAATAACTTTGTTTCTTCCCCCAAAAAAATATAAGTGTCTCAGATTATGTTCTTTAAAGTTATGTAGGTAGGAATACCTCGAAGTTCATCAAATAGGAGGGTTCTTCACTCTGTGAACCATGTCTTGTATTTTTATTATTGTTATTTTCCATAAACCACATTCACTTATTGTAACACATAATTTAACAGATTGTGAAATAAGGAAACATTGTAGATAAAAAAATAAGAAAACAGATATACTCATAAATTTCAAAAATTTGAATTTGAAAAAATACAATATTTAAGGATAAAGAAGGGGATAATGCTACCTGGTGAATCCTCATGTATACATCATATGAATACAACCATAAACACACACATAAAATACATTTGTGCTGTAGGTATGTATATATAGGTACTATGTATGTATTGTAATATTATCATTTATTTTATAATTTAATAATAAATTACACCCATGGTATTACATTAACATATATAACTGATATATATAACTGCGCAATATCATACAGGTTATCATGGCTGTTCGAGTCGTATTGTACATAGGACTATAGAAGACCACTTTTTAGGTACCTGCGTTGTACGTTAAACATGCAGGACTCAAACTCCTATACGACTATACATCATGATATATATTATACTGTTCGATATGTATTCTTTTGGTGATAATTAAATATATATTATCAAAATATAAATAATGTTAAAGATGTATTGTCTAAAACACGGCTTTCTCCCAGAAAAAAAAAAATGAAAGTCGAAGTATTTGTATACACATCACGAAAATCCAACATTACATTATGATTTCTCTACGAATACGCGTCTTCACACCGTGTAGATACATACCGTACCTTACCGTTGATATTTATATATTATATATACGATGGTTGTTTTGGCATAATGTTAGGTATAATATTATCAATTTTTCGGAAAAAAGAGACATTGTACGGAATAATACTAAAAGCCTCTCATAAATAGAAAATGGTAAAAAAAGATCAATGATTATTGCGATACCGCGTAAATAAACGACAGAGTATAAAATCACCCAGCCCATACTTATAAAGATTTTGAAAATAATAACAGATTTCTGGTTCTGAAATTATTTTATATGTTTGATAAATTTTTATTTTTTTAACATATAATAGGTAACAACTACATTTATATGCACAATACACAGTGGCGCGAGTAGATATTTTCAATGGGTGGAGCTATATAAAAAATTGCACCTATGTATCAAAATAGTACCGAATCACCATGTGTACGCTACAGTATGTTCTGCAATATGGTCATATTTAATCTCCGTTAAAAAGCTTGACAATCACAAGATTCATACTTTTAAAAATATAAAAACGCACAATTTATTTATCCATATCGTGTTTGAAGTTCAAATTTTGATGAAATTGGATATTTAAACGAAAATAAAGATTTTTGTTTTTTTTATGTAATTAAAAAATGTTGTCCTTAGGGACTTGACACTTTACGTATCAGTATAATAATATTGATTATAGGTATTTATTAGTTATTATCTATGTACAATGAATTTTCCAAAATATTTTTGATTCATTTTGATTTATTCATACCATGAACATTGAAACTATGTATACATACCGTTCTCTAGTACATCACTATTGATATGTAACTATTAACTATATAAGTAGTAACTAGTAAGTAACTAATAAAAACTTAAAATATTACCAATATGTGAAATTGAAATAATATTATATGTGATTTGTTTTTACCTATAATTAGTTCAGCCTATCGTATTAACTTTTAAAGTCGTATTATAAATTCATATTATATATTACTGAATGACAGTATAATAGTTTTTGTTAAACTTGTTTATACATTGATATTTTACAATACGAATATTTAGAGGTAAATATTTCGGGGGATCAAAACAAATGGTTGACCATTTTAAATCGTTTACTATTAGAAGAATGTATAAATGGATATAATAATATGTTGTGCTAATGATAATTTAGAATGATTATATGGGATTCTAATTTAAATTAATGCTTGATACACTAAATGTATTTACTCTAACCTTCTAAGTTCTATGAATTTAATATATCTGATATTATCACTTAGAATTTTTAAAGGATACATTATTTTTCATAATTCATATATTTGTTACGAATTATATATAGTTATTCTAGTATTCTATTTAAAGTTATATGGATTATTTGCGTACCTATATATTAATATTCATAGCCTCACAGATTCTAATGATATTTTTACAAATATTTCTATTTTAACATCGATACATTATCATGTAGCTACATTATGATAAAAGTTAACTATGTGTTTTGTTATGTAGTAAAATGTAATTTTTTTCTAACTAGTTATTTTCACATTTTTTTCTCAAGTCATTTTGTACGCTTAGCTATAATACCTACCTAATCCCTAAGACTGGCCTTCAAGGCTTCAACAAAAAGTATTGTATCATCTGCATAATAATATAACGCCTATCAATAATGAAATCTAAGTATTTCATAATATGACATTCCGCAAATAACAATAGCTCTACACTTTATCTCTAAGTTATCCCTTATCATTGATCTTGACATTAAATCAATTGATAATGAAGCAGCACTTTTAGCTTCTAAGTGGAACGTTGAATCTATTGATTTTTCAATGATGTGTGTGATTAGTTTCTCTTACATGTTGACATTTTTTCTAGTAGAAAATATTATATGTTTCGATACTTCAGTATTTTTTTGGTAGGAAATCTAGTACGTACTTTTAAGAGGTCAAATTTGAAAATTCCCAGAGTACTTTTCAAAAATGTAGGAAAAACAAAAAAAATCAAGAAAAATATAAATTTTTGCTCAAAACCAATTTTTTGACAAATTCAATTTTGTTTTCTGGTGTAACTCCAAAAAAAAATAACAATGGACACATGCAATTTTTCATCTAACTGTTATATTATAATTGTATACATACCATAAAATGTTCAAAATATTCTAACTCTTTTTGAGCTATTTATAGGCAAAAGAAAATTTCAATTTTTATTAGATTTTTATGAAAATTATTGTCGATCAAAATTTTTTTTGCCCATTCAAAAAACTTCAAAATTTAATACAAGGTTACTCATACGTTATTGTTACTGGACTTAAGAAATACCTGAACGTAAATCCACAATAATTTATTTATGAACGTAAAAAATTAATATTTTGAAAAATTTCGTCATAATCACAAAAGTTATCAAATTATTTAGGATTAAATTATAAATTCCTAAAAAATATTTTGTATACATCTAAGAAAATGATACTGAAAATATATCTGAAAATGTAACTGAATATTCCTCACCGGTTGTCTGGTTTAAACAAAAAAAAAATAGAAGTAAGGTATTCTTCAAGAAACATACAAATCTTTTTTTATAGACATTTTAAATTCAAATTTAAAAAAGTTGGGTGTTCAAATGGAGAATAAAGATTTTCGTTGTTCTGGTGGAGTTAGGAAAATAAAATTTGTAGGGAATTTTTTTTTCATGCCTATATTATTATTTGTTATACACAATACAATTTTTCAAAATGTTTAAATTAATTTTAAGATGTTGTCTATTTATATTTTATACCACGAACCTATATACACACTCATACGCCGTTCTACGCGAAGTTGGTATTTACTCAATGTCTCTTGTTAGTAAAAATTATACATAATATATACATACACTATAATACACATATATAAATAATAATCTGTACTAATAAAATTTACGTATAATAATAAATTATAACATAATTTCAGTTTTTCCGCAAAAATTAATTCAACTTACTGTATTAAGTACTAATTTTAAAATATATTACTTTACTAGCTGTCTCGACTGGCGTTGCCCGTGCCAAAGATTTTTTTTTATAAATATATTTGTAAGTAAAAAAATGTATAGTATTATGTAAAATTTTGCATTTCTACAAATTATAATCTATATAATATGTATAAATGGATGTTTGTTTGTTAGCCAGAGACTCAAAAACTACCGGACAGTTTTCAATAAAAGTTATATCAATAAATTCTTAGAGACTTGAAGAGTATTTAAAGCGCAGTTTTTCAACCCTTATAGTTAGCTGAAGTTGTTTGTTTACATATACGGTTGATTATCATTTATTACATATTATATTATTATAATGATTAGCAAAATATTTTTTTTTTGGAAGAATTTAAAATGGCCAAATTTTAATCTAATAAAAAAATGTAATATTAAAAACGTTTATTCAATTCAAGTAGTTGCCGATGTACCGTTTAGGGACACGTTCCCAACGTGCCACGCAGTCCTTCTATGACATAGCTGAGGCACATATTATTGGCTGCAAGCCTGCAAAGAATATGATGAGGATAGCTGAGACTGAAGCAAGAGTAAATCAATACCCTATGGGTAGCCATATGCGTATTTCAGTATTTATAAATTGTATACATCAATGAATGATGACAGCAGAGGAGTAGTATTGTCCAAGCACTGGTTCTCTGCTGTCCGTTAAACAAGGGGGAAAGAAAGTCAAGTAAATAGTTAGTTTTTTATTATTTTTTAAAATGTCAATATTTTTTAAGTTAATTAATTTGAATATTAATAATTTGTTCCAAAATATTATTTTTGGGAAATTGCAGGCGTATAAGCAAATGTTAAATGTTAAATCATAGACTATATAATTTATAAAATTTTCATACTTTTTTTCATACGTCAAACTTGACGGCAAAGCATTTAGTTAAAGTATTCAAACACACGTATAGCAATATCCATCATAATTTATTTATTAAACGGGTAGTTTTGTTCAAATTTCCTCACCACCTTTGCTTAAAAACTACAACAATGGAATATTGAAGTCTGTTTAAAAGCATTACGTATTCAACATGGCGCGTTTTTTTTTATTGTGGTATCCCCGTTAAGCACTGAACTGGCTATCATATTCAGTGCAGTGCTTTTTAGACCTACTCCACTAGTATAAATAAAGTGTCAATTTAATCCACATTTTCACCACAAATGAATTTACTGTTAATGATAAATGGTGGATAAGTTTTTGTTTTTATGTACCTGTATAAGAATATAAAATACGAGTATAGGCATATGTGTTTTGACAAAGGGCCGACTAGGTTGACAATAATTTATTAAAAAAATAATTATGTAATTATGATGGTAAATGTGTGTGTACCCCAATTTGAGAACCGTCGGACTATAGCATACGCCTTACAACCATTTCTTAATTGTCGGTAGAATTTAGCTTATCGTGCACACATATAGTGCAGATTGTGTTGATTATAAGTAGAGGAAAAACAACTAAAATCATTTTTAACATTGATTTAAAGTTTAAACACTTGATATTAAACCTATAAAACAAAAAAAGTCAAACTTATTGGAAACACTTAAAAAATTACTCACTGTCATAATATTACGATAGAAATAATCAAATAAATAAATAATATTCGATTAGACATTTACGCAATGATGTATACATATAAAACAATATACAATTCTGAATTATCCTTATTAGCCAGCACGACATTACTTACTCTGATATTAATATACTAGCCAACATATTTTAGGGTGGCCAGGTATCAAATACGAGACTTCATTCTTTTCATTATGAATAAACATCTATTTTTAATGAAAATTAAAAAATTTTTTTTTTTAATATCTATTTGATCACAATTTTGCAATTAGTTAATAATAAATATTTTTTTAGTATTTATTAGTATTCATTAATATTAACTATTGCCTATTAATAATAAAAACTATAGAGCCAAATATTTTTCAGATAAAAAAAATTATTTCATAGAGACTGACATTACGGCGGGTGAAATCATTTACCTATATAGTATAATATACAATTTATGTACATAAATTGGGCTATAAATTATAATGATAGTATGTCTTATCGTCGGTCTTTTACGACTTCGTGGTCTATGCGGGCAGTGATCCATTACGACAAAGACCAAAAATAACTTTATAGTTTATAGGTATTCGAATAATCAAATTCGATACATTCTGCAAATCGGTTATCACAATAATTAAATGGTGAGAATAATATTATTATTCTACAAATGCATAATGATATATTTATTTATATTTTATATAGATAGGTAGATGAAGATAATAATTTTAAGTTTACGTAATTATCTTTGCTTATTTTTAAAAACGGAATATTTTAGTATCCCGGAGGCTGAGTCAGAACAACGGGACAGAAAAATACCGGATATCTGGTTACCCTAATCATATTAATGTAATATCAATTTTATATACGTGGGTATACGAGTATAATATATATAATAGTTGATTTGCTTTTTAAAGTAAAAGTTAAATTCCTGCCAGTATTATACTTAAACCTTAAATATGTTAACAATGTTATTCACATTATATCATTATTTATTTATATCATTATGTATCATTCACATTTTTCATACTCAATACATTCAAAACAAATTTTTCTTCGTTATCATGTAGGCACAAATGTTGAAATGTAAGTAGGTGAGAAAGGTACCTGCCTAGGTTAATGAAATAATTAAAACTAAGAAAACATGAAAAATAATGCTACAATATTAATATTATACTAATTCTAGTTATAACTATATATTAGTACTTTTTAGTATTATTTTTATAATCTACATTGACTCTTGCCACATAAAAGCAATGACAATTAATCAAAAAATCATATTTTATTATTTATTATCTAGGTGAAATAATTGGTTAATATCAATAAATCTCTCAAAAAATGTAAGTGTTTTGTTTATTCTTCGTCATGTATAGTATTCTACACTCGCTCAATTTTAACAATACACCAAATGCTTAATCAAGTATCTTAGTGTAATTTTGGCGAAAGTTTAGAAGTATTATAAAATTAATATCCGTATACATTAACCCGGCGCTTTTAGTTCTAAATATTTGTTTTTTTTTTTATAAAATATATCTGTAAAAAAAAATTATATGCCATATTTCTACTTAAGTTATAGTAGTAATATACCTAACAATAATTTGTAATCAAACCCTATAAATAAACGAAAAAATACTATTTTTTTGTGAGCTGAAAACTAAACTAATATGTGAAGTGTAAGCTACCCTTCAGCTAACTATAGGAGTTGAAAAAATAAGTCATAAACATCCTCAATATCTCAAGGAAATCTATTGTTATAACTTTTATTGAAAACAGTACAGTAGTTTTTGAGGCTATTAACACAGACAGTCAGACAAACAAACAGAATGCCCAACATTCATTTGTATATATTATATTGAAGACTAGCTGATACCTTGCACTTCGTTGTCTGTGAAAAATTCCACCACTTTAATAATAACCAACTCATAATTACTACATAGTTACCTAAGTTAATACAATATCTATAGCCATGTTAGCCCACATCGACAAAGACAACATTTTACAAATTATTTTCTATTTTTTTACTAATTTCATTTTACTGTAGGCAGATATGGTGCTAACAGTTTATTCCTATTTTATCTCTCAATATTTCGTGGACAGTTAAAATACTCAATTTTTTTTTAAAAAAACCGCATAACTATTAAATGAGTGGTTCCAGAGAATATGCGTGACAAAATTTCCATTCTCTTATTCATATATACCTAGATAGACATAAATATAATTACATTATAAAATATACTTAGTAATAACTAATAATATAGACGAACTGACCCTCTTCGAGCAGAATTATTTTTGTATACAATGATTTATTATTGAATTCAAATTTAACACATCCATTATTGGTGACCTACTCTGCGGCGAGGTATGCCCGATACAGCTATATATTATACAACTGTACAGCAGATTGGTTATACCTACTTTCCCACTTTTTTGAATTCATTTGATATAATGTCATTAATTGGTACGTTACGTATACAATTTGTAGCTTGTATATATTTGTATAATAATATATAAAAAAAAATCATAAATAATAGATAATAAACATTAAAATTATGATTATTTAGCAAACGACAATTATGCACCTATAGAAATTGTAATAATAACAAATATTCTTCTCATTAAATATCCAAAGTATTTATGCAACGGCTATAAAATGCGTAGGATAAAATTCAATAAAACAACACATTATTCAGTGGCGCCAAGTTCAAGTTTTCAGACCGGTTTCAGGCGCCATATACCTGGTCAACAGCAATAAAACAAAAAATGAGAAAAAGTGATAAAATACTAGATTTAGGATACATAATATTAAATTATTATCGTATAGACGTATAGTATAGAAATAATAAAAATAAAATAACCTACATGAAGTACGTATTACGGACAAATTGTATGATATATTAAATTAATAGGTGGAGGGGTATAAACTATGTATGGGTACTGCGTAATTCATTATAATAGTTTTATTTTTGTAAAATAAATAGTTTGGGCCATCTTGTCGTAGGTATATCTATAGTGATGGTATTTAATACACGTACTCAAAGGATAGAGGTTTGTTGAGGGCTCTGAGGTATGTCACTGCATGTGATACAACTCCACCTGATATGCTTCCAAAGTATAATATTATGTAACTATAGACTTTTACGTATTTATAAATAATAAATAAAATAAACAGCTATAACAGGTATCTAATTAAAACATAAGGTGGAAAAGAATCAATAAAAGTGACACATTTAACACATTTTTAAGGCACAAATATTTTTATTTTATTTTTCTTATTATTAATTAAAAGAAAGAATTTTAAAATCGTACGTATGTAATAGTGATAAATAACGAGACGACGATTGCAGTGCCGCTGATAATATAAATAATATAATCATTTTTAATAATATATTACCTATTTATAATAATGATTAATGATTATAATAATTTTAAATAGTACAATAAATACCCTAAACTTAGTGCATTATTTAACTCGTCAATAAACCCACTTTTACATAATCTATTTCAAATATAATTTAAATATTGCTGTAGATCAAACTTGAGTGGTAAAAACGGTAGAACACATACGACGAGATACGCCATAATTTACTATTATTATTTATTACCTATGTAAGTTCATTGTTGTAACTATAATTCAAACTGCTTTTAGATTTTCAATCTAATATTTGTTTTATTTCTATTATTTGTATTTTGTATTATAGGTAGTATATATTTAGGTAAGTGTACTTACAATATTATATAAACAATTCAAAATATGCTTCCAAATGCGTAGATAATCAAAAATCTGAATAAAATATTAATTTTAATCAGTAGATACAATTATATCATACTGGTATGTTTTAATTTTTCAGTGTCTACTTGCTACGCTGCAAATTTATTTCATTTTCTATCCGGTAAAGATCGTACCACCTACTGTGCCGTTATGTCTATAATTTTATTATTGTACAACAAACAAAAAGCGATTTCGAGTTTAGTAGATACCAGCTGGTATACAATTTGTTTAGATTGGAATATTATAACTCAAGTAAATAATTATGTATAGAAAAAGGTGGTACAGCCGTACAGACACGTAAACACGGGGGTTTAAGGGTTTAAACCTCCACCGAAATGTTTTCAATCAATATTATTTTTTGACATACAGCTTTATGTATAATACAATTTTGAATTTGTTTTAAAGATTGTTTCGTATAAACTATTAGACTATATTTACGTTCACGCGTACTACACAATACATATTATTTACAATCCTTGTACAGTTTATGACGTATATACCTATCCTTACCATATCTGCTGGTGTTATGCATTGTTTTATGATTTATTTAACAGTTTTCAGCACGTTTAGCATTTGAGGGTTTAAATATTTCTTGAAACATATTATAATATTCATGTATAGTGTCTATGCTATATAGGCCTATGTCCATCATGCAATGATGGTCATCATTTTTTTTTTTATACATAATATGTAACACTTTACTTCTTACAATTTATAGACGGCCACACGTTCTTTCAATAAAAATAAGTTTTTTAGAACATTTTTAAATTTAATACGACGACGAGTAAACGCACTCATTATCATTATAATTTATAATGTTTTGTTATAAATTACTTATGATTTAATATAAATTAAATAATATTGCTATACTCGCGAGTGTGTAATAATAATTTTGATGCACACCTATAATTATATTGTATTATACTACTGTATGGCCCAAACCATACGATGACCAAGGGACGAGGTTATATTATTTGATCACCTCATAACAATACATTCATATGCGGCCAAGAAAGATCTCATGTCTTACTCGCGGAACACCCATTAACTGCGGTCAACTACCAAGTAGGTACTTGTACCATGTACATATTTCACTGTTATGCTCATTTCATTAGATACTATTGACAAATTAAAGTAAAAGTGGGTTTTTAAGTTTAATGCATGATAATTTCATTTGTGCCACCATAATAATATTGGGGTATTATATGCTTTTTGTGTGTTATTCATAAAATGTTGATATTATTTTGTAAAAATTGATTCTCAGTTTTCATAAACAAAACTAATATTGCTGCCTGTTTTTTTCTAACAGATTATCATTTATCTTTATAGGCTAGAGTTAAGAATAATTCAATAATGTCGTGTGATATACAGATATGTATTATTCATATTTAAATAACATAATAATATTTGATTTATCACCAGAGAAATTGAAATTTAGGATTCCTAAAATTTTTTTTTTATAATTTATATTATATTATGTTCTAGTGTGCAGTGACTAACGTCTAACAATAATAAATTATTAGTTCTTAAAGTATTATTATACGAAAGCCCAAAATTAAACCAATAATACTTTAATGAATAATTGCATATATAAGTAATATTTTAAGATATAATACCTGCAAAGTAAATGGCGACTGGTGAGGCTTATATAATATTATGTATAGGTAGTGTCTTTAAGCTGTCATATAGTATATGCCATCTACCAGCGAAAATAAATGAAAAAAATTATTAAAACCTAACAGTATACCCCTATTCATTCCACAAAAAAAGATAAAAAGTTGTTTGAGTTGTTTAACATCCTTTCATTTGCGATGTAAAACTCTCCTTTCTTCACCCCTCTCCTTACGTATTTACAAATTCATCTCACTTCCACACTCATTACATAATTGGACAATTTATTAATTAAACAATTTGGTGGTTGATTCATCACTTCTTATAATTAAATCAAAATCTTTAAAGTATATAGACAAATATATAGGTGCAAAATAATTTATTCACCAAAATTAAAACCCTGACACCCCCTCCCCCCTCACCATGAATTAGTCTTTTAACTCACTTTATGGTTTACAAACAAATTTGAAATTGTAAGTAGGAAGGTACTGGGTACCCATATCGTTAAATAGTATTAAGAACCTACAAAAGAGCTCATTAATAAAAAGGTGCTGTAATAGTTGCTTAAAAAAGTAACTAATAAAATAATAACTAGTATCAATATTATTTACACATATTTTATATTTTATGAACAATAAATAATAACAAACAAAATATAATTTAATGACTTTAATGCGATTATTGCGATAACATGCCCGTGTAGTTGGCCCTTCTACTATGTTCAACTATTTCATTGAGTACTTCAACATATCTAATATTAATATATTATGCAACAGAGAAACATAAAATAAATGTTAAGTTCTATGAGATAGGTTGAGGAAAAAATATTTTAATGTTATAATATTATGTTAAATATGTTGCATTCTTTCTCATAGCTTAAAAATATTCAAAGATTTATTTATTTTTTGTATTGTTGAATTATCTGGGTTGCAAAATGATACCTCTGCCCTCCCCCCTGCAATTATGCCACTGATTGTGATTATGTACTTTCGATATTTTTAATCTACAAAAAAACAGTACCGATTTCGTCGAAAACTGTTATGGATTAAAAAATTCCCGATATTTTAATTTTTTTTTTATTTTTTCCAATTATTACTAAGAAAAGTATTGGGAATTTTCAATTTTTATCTTTCAAAAGTAGGTCAACTCGCTCTACTCAGAATCTAAAAAGATATTATTTATAATGTTCTGATGTGAAACATGATTATGATAAATAATTTTTTTTTTTTTTATAAATTATGGCGTTTATTGAAAATTTACAATCTGTACATTATATACAATAAGTAAATGTGATATAAGAATAATATAAAATGACTTTAAGTAACATGAAGGAAGACTCGCAGTCGAGTCACCTTTTACAAAGAATTAAAAAAAAAAATAATATGACTTATATAAATGTATTTTAATGGTTAAGCAGATCTCTGCACCAGTTGCGTTTGAGACGTCTTGTGGGGTTGTCTGGGAGAGTTTTTGAGGCCAGTTGAGAGATGAGGTGGTTGTGGTTCGTGAAGAGTTTCCCATGAAATCTTTTATAGAAATTGGTGGCTGTGTCGTGGACGGTTTTGATTTGGAGGTCATCATGGAGTAATTTGTTCGTTATGTACCATGGAGCTTTGGCAATGAAACGTCGACAAATTGATTGGAATGCTTGGATCGTGTTTGCATTTGATTTTTTGGTTGGGCCCCATAGTACGATGCCGTAGGTCCATAAGGGTCGGAGGAGGCATTAGTACATAAGGATTTTGTTTTAAATGTTGGTGTTAGATCTTAGTAAAGGTCTAAGTAGGTGAAATCTACTATTTAATTGTTTTCGTTTGTCCTTGAGATGAGGACCCCGGCTGAGTTTTCTGTCAAACGTGAGACCGAGATATTTGACACTCGTGCAATGAGGAATAGTGAAATTATTCATGATGATCGGCGGACAGTCATGTGGTCTTAAGGAAAAGGTTATATGCGATGACTTGGTTTCATTGATTTTAATTCCCCAATTGTTGAACCAAGGCATAGGATGTTTAAGTGAGTTTGGATTTGATGGCTGGCAAAGATAGGGTCAACACTTGAGGCAAATGATAAATAATTACAAAAGTTTTATTAGTAAATATATAATTGTCATTTCAACGTCAAGTTCAATATGATAATTGATAAGTACAATTACAATTATCTGAACGAAATAGACAACAACAATTCTGTGGGGGGAGGGGGGCTAAAATGTAGGTTCCCTAGATAAGTCTTTGTTTTTCCTGATTATTTTTAACCCTAAAATATCAGCTAGATCCAATCATCTATCAGAATCTATCCTAAAAGTTTATGGTTGTGATCTAAACTGCTCTCAACAGTGATAACAGACAAAAAACATTATTGTAAGACTAATACATTTATCACTCTTCCACTCAGATTCTAAAAATCGATTAAGTGAATCACTATTTTTAAACAGTAAAATATGAAAACGATTCTGAAGCTAAGCTTCGTTGAAAATTTAATATTTTTTGAATGAATAACCAGGAATGTCATTAAACAAGTTGAATTATTTAAATATATTTATTATTTCTATTATACCTACAGATTATAATCGATTATTATTTTTAATTTTCAAATATATTTGTTATATCGCTATTATAAATAATTGTTAATTTTTAATTCTCTAGTTTTGATGCTTTTAAAACTATTCCAACAAAACCCAAATTATTGTAATTTTTATTAAATATAAATAGGTACAACATGCATCTGTTGTAAATTGGGAATATTTTCAGCCGATTGTTCGTGGTGCATTATTGTAAAGATACGTGATATAATATTTAAAAAAATCATACTTTTAGAAACCGTTATCTACATTTAAGTCTCAATATTCTTATGAAAAAATGTAATCAGCTTACCTACTCTTTTTAAAACACAATGTTGTAATTTGTAACATAATCGTTCGGCGGAATATATTATGAACGCCTGGAAAATGCAAGTATAAGCAACACAACGACGTTCCATCTTCCGTGATTGTATATTTGTGCATAATAATATTATAATTCACCATGTACATTGTAGGGATGTAATAACGTATATATGTACACGAATCTCTCTATACTAACTGAATAATAAAAATATAAAGAATCATTGTATTTGAACAATACTGAGATTCCTGATGATTTAACTATTGCTATAACACAGTGGCGTAGCCAGGATTTTTTTCGGTTGGGGGGGGGGGGTCTGATCAATTTTTTACACAGCGGCGGTTTTGTTTTTGTTCGAATACCATAGACCATTAAAATAATTTTTAAATTTTATTAACATTTAGGGGGGGGGGGCTGCAGCCACTGCTATAACACTATTATTAACAATAGGTATTTTTGTTTAGGAAAATAAGCTTGAGCCGTAAACGCCTTTTTTGCTTGAAAGAACTGCGTTAGTATTGGTTATCTTAAGATTTACCTATGATTTTAGACATTGTTTTTCATATTTTTAATTATATTTAGTACCTATAGTCTCTGAGCAGGAACAACGCGCGTGTGTCAATTGCGTCTAAATGGGCTTAAATTTTGTATCATGCATTTAAACGATATAATAAATTATAAATAATCTATGTAATATTTGTTTTTACTTTATTAAAAATTACCGAATTTTTAACATAATGGTCATCCCAATTAAAACCTTTGGCATATTATAGTCATGTACTAATGTGACGTTTTACTATCATGTTGCATAAAATTTAAAAATGTGTATTTTATAATCAATGTTCATTATATTTACTGTCAAAATAATTTCAATTTTTTTTTATTATAAGAAATAAACAACATACATTTAATTTCAAAAAATGGAGGCATTATTCTTAATGTATATTATCACAGAATTAAGAAACCAATAGGAATTATTTTTGATAGTATTTTTGTTTATTAATTTTGATTGGTCAATATATTGAGTGATAACAACATAAATTGTAAAAATGATTGTAATTTATGATTTTGGATAATATATGTTAAATTTGTTAACACAATGTTATAACTTATAATAACAATATGTTGTCGCCGCCCGTAGGATATGGAACATGATCTGAAACGTCTACATTCTTAATTTTTATGCTTTTAGCTAATATTTTACGTAAATTTTAAGTTACTAATTAAACTTTATTAAACATACCAAACTAACGTAGTATCAAGTGCTTAAACTATTTTGCTATAACTTACTTTTATACTGTTCTATATTGCCAAATGAACTGTTGTTTATAATTTTACTACCTACTTAAAAGTAAGCATATACATTGTATAAGCATAGGGCCGGATTGGTATGGGTCAGCCCATTCGCATATTCACTGGCCTAAAATTACGTCTAAAATTGTTACGAGATGATAGATGGCTATTCGTATTTTAAAAATGAATTTACTTTCATCCACACTCACACAATCGCCCAAACTACTCAGTAGCTTGCCTAACCACTTCAGCACGATAGAAACAATTGTTTATAATTTGATGCCCTCAAAACATAGTGTTTATCATGATTAACATACATATCATCAATTTGTTTTTGCAGATACAATATGGCTGACCGCAAAGCAGAATTAGAGAAAAAGAAAGCTAAACTACAAGCCATCAGAGAACAAAAAGAAAGACTTCGCAAAGAAAAAGAAAAAAAAGATGTATGTAACAAATAACGGATAATACCATTAAAAGTTGTACATAAATTTAAAAAAAAATTGAGTATAATTTTACTTGTTAAATTTTTAATTTCATCCTTACATTGTTGTTTCATTTGATTGATTGCATATTACCTTCATTCTATATATCTATATAACTGTATTTTTATGTCTGATTGATTCTGAATTTTTTGTTGTTGCCACATCAAAAATACTTTTAAACTCATTTATAATAATTGCAAAAAGTACAATTGTATTGCAATATCTTTCATAATAGTTATCTTATTACTAAATTAATATTTTAAATTGCCAAACTAGTTTAATTTTTATCTCCACTAATTAATATATTAAATAGGGAGATGAAGCAGTTTTTCGTGGTATTGGTGTTGAGAAAGATCAAGGCAAAGAAATTGATGAAATGTTATCATCTCTCGGAGTTGCACCAGTTTCAGGTATATTTTTTTTATAATATTTAATTAGTTAAAATAAAGTTATTAATTTTCTAATTGATTTAGATGTATTGTCGAGTTTAACCACTTCACCTAATAAAAGTGAATTATTATATAGTTCAATGTCAACTCCTGATTCTAGTGCAAAAGGATCACTACCTCAAACTCCAGCAACTGGGTAAAATTGATTAAAACAAATATTAATGTTTATAAAATATCGCCAACTTACACATCAACTTTTGATTGGAAAGCACTACCGTGATAAAATTAATTGCTTCTGCTGCCTCAATCTATTTGTTTATAAACTTATATTGAGAAATGTTAACTGGTACAGTACTAATGTGTATGTGTGTGTGTGTTATTCAATTTAAATTAAAAATAATTAAAACTTGCTATTTGAAAAAAAATGTCAGTCACTTGCGTAGGCGTGCTCAGACTCTAGCTTTAGGTGCAGCATGCTAACATCTAGTATTCTAGTCCATTTTCCAATAATGTTTTACAGCTTTTGGTTTACTTTTTGAAATAGATCACACTAACTTACACTAATGGTGTTGAAAAAAAAATGAGAAATTGTTTTTTTTTTACTTTGGTAGGAAATAGGCTGCTATGCTAATTTTATTTATTTTTTTGGGGGGAGAAACCCCATACAAATTAAACATTTTTATGAAAGGCGGGCTGTAGAAATGTTTCTACGTATTTTCTAAGAAATGTATAAAAATAGTTTTTAATTTAAGTTATCATGTACATTGTATATAATTTGAGTAAATATCATTTTATGGCTCATTATTCAATATTTGGCTGCTAAGGCTACCCGAAAAAGAGTTCAAGGGCAGCATTTGCTGCCCCTGTGTGCACGCAAGAACTCACATTAGTACTTAAAGTTTACAATTTTTTGGTGGAGCACTTTCACCTGAAAAACACAACACACTTGCGCACCAACGATTTCATATAAAAAATAAAAAATACACAATCCTATAGCGCCCACAATTTATAATTTAGTGAAAACTATATCTTACATTTGTACTTTATGGGTTAACTTTATTTTAATCGGAACTCATTTTCTAATGATATTTTAATTTTCAGTCCAAAGCCTACAAAGAAAATTCGCGAGTTATCAATTGTTTCTCTTTCTTCTACAAATATTCCACCAAAAGAGGTAGAATGTTACACTAAAGCTGTTCAGACTACACATTCATCAAATGAAAGAGACGGTATGCTTTATATTTATTTTATATATTTTAATTTTAAATTAAGTATAAGCTTAAAACTAAGAAATGTGTGCATGATAATTTAGGTTTAATTTCTTTAAGTAATGTTACTTAATGATTTATACTTTAATACAACCATTGTCACTTGTTGTGTATTTATTATTGTTATGCTGCACTTGTTTCTGGTAAAATAAATTAAAGGATCCTGCACTTCTTCCCCTCTTAAAGGTTATTTTGAAGATTGGTGGAGGCCTAGAAAAGGTTAGATTCACAAATGTCCAGTAATAGTCTTTTAACTGACATTTTAAGACCACTTTTATGTTTAATCCAGGTGGTATACCCGGATCAAAGAATAATTAAAATGTACATAGAACTTACATAGAACTTAATTATATAATATATCAACATGAATATATAAAATATATATTAATCAAATTAAAAGTAACTATTTATCATGCATAGTTAAATGATAACGTTATCCATAAAAAAGTACTAACAGTTTTTGTGTATATCACTTGGATGTTTTATTTTCAATTTTATACTTATATTTATGTATTATAATTTTTTTTTTTTCCATTTGATGGGGACAATATCGGGAATCATGGAACATTTTCATCAACAGCTCAAGCATTTGGATATTACGGTAAGCTATTATTTAATATGAGTATAGGAATAATGTTAATAATTAGACCTTATAGAAATATCATTTTCAAAAATAGATGCATGGTATATGTTTTAAAATGTTGTAGTTAATTTTTTGTAGTTCATAGATGTAATAAAATTGACTACATTATTCA
Organism: Myzus persicae; assembly: GCF_001856785.1. NCBI lineage: Eukaryota > Metazoa > Arthropoda > Insecta > Hemiptera > Aphididae > Myzus > Myzus persicae. The sequence goes on from NW_019104206.1 coordinate 22,399, forward strand.
TTTTGTTGGCAAATATATTAAATTTCAAAATAATTATAATAATAATACTTCAATTGGATAAAATTACATATTTGTTAAACAGAGTAATACTAGTTTTTAAAAGTATACTTTTAATAATATTAAATTACATCTAACAATAATAAATAATAATTATAATAATGAGAGTGGGACAATAAAACTTTCTTCATATATTAATAATTAATTAACGCAACCATCCAATGTAGGTGGTCCATATAATTTGGTAATACTTTCATTTGGTTTATTTGGTTATTCATGGATTTTAATATGATTTTAAATTGAAAACTTTATTATTAATACTTATACAACTATCTACTAACAATGATCAATTTATTACTTCATTTTTATTACTATTGCACTAATGCACTAGTCTTTATTATTTTTTTACTTGCACTGATTTTTTTTTTTGCTTCTTAAATACTTGAAATATTATATTTTGCAATTCAAATTTGTGTTTTAATTAGTTACATTGTTTATACATTTTTTTTTGCAATATACTAATAGAGTATACAATTTTAAATTATAATTTAGAATTAATTTTCTTATCTATCAAAAGTTGCTTGGAATGTGGTATAAGCTGTATATTTTTTGTAGTACAACTACTGAACAGTAAATTTAAATACTGGTTTATTATTTATTATTTAAGAGGATGTTATACCCACGGGGGTTGCCTCTGACTTACACATGCATAACAGCAAATTGTATGTTCTGAATTTCCCATTTAACATTGTTGCGTTTAATATTAGAGTGAATTGACCTATTATCAAATTTAAAAATAGGAATATTATCTACTATAAAGTGAATCTATATTTTTACATAGGTTTTTTTATACTTTATTTTTAATCCTAGTTTGAGTATTTAAAAAAATGTAAATTTTAAAATACTTATAACTAATATCAAAATAAAAATATAAAAAAAGTATGTGATTCACTAAATAATAATCTTACTTTTAAGTATATTATAGTAGTTACTATTATAATATGATTGTATTCACTCTAATATTGAACATAACAGAGTTAAATGTATTATTCAGAAAACATAATTTGACATTGTGTTAGTTTGTAAGACAGAGACAGTGCATGTGGGTATAGCATCCTCTTAGTTATATGTTGAAAATAATTTTCCTCTTCAGATTCAGTAACACAACAATAGAGGACCAGGGTTTATGTTTAAATGGAGGTTAGCCATAAAAAAGAAAAATTAATTTTTTTGGATTTATTTAATATTGAGGCTAATTTTTAATATGTAGAGAGGTAAAAGACTTCATTTTTGCAAAAAGATGGCCATTAAAGTTCTGAATAATTTGCTTTTTTTTAATTGTAAAAATATTATATATTATTCAAATTAGTAATTACAAGGTAGGTAACAAAAACAAGTTCGGTTATAAAGGCTGGTTCTTATTGACCATGTAGAAACAAAAATAGTATAAAAAAGCTTTTATATAATTATATTATACCAGTACGGGGGCCCCACAAAATCTAGTTGTGGCACCATTCAGATTATAAATAAATATAGCTCGTATAATTAGTAATAAAGGAAATATTATTATTATATCACTCCAGTGGATATATTTCTTCTTTATTTATTTATAAATTAAATACATTTCAAAAATAAAATTGTAAATAAATCACAAATAAAAAACCCTACTTTTGATGTTGGCCTAGCAGTTCTTACACTAAGTTGTTAACCTAATATTGAAATCTACAAAATAAAATTAGAGTTAAAAGTTTTTTTTTGTTTTAATGTCATTAAATATATGTTGTTTTTTTAAAATATTAATTGAACACTTCAAGATGTTATGTTTGTATACTAAAAAATGTAGACATGTTCAAAAGATTTTTTGAATTTATTCAACATAGTAATGAATATAATAATTTGGGTTACATTTTATTATAGTTTTGAATATTAAGAAAAAAAATATACCAGTAAAACCAATATATTTTATGTTTGCTCAGAATTTAAAATTATTATTACTAGTTGATTGAAAATGGTATATTATTATTAACTACTGAATGATGATTAAATTATAAACATAACTAAACAAATATATTATGATTTATGACTATTCACTATTATAATTTAATTCCAAATATTCTTTAATTATTAAAAACTAATACTTTTTTTAAAGATAGTTGATGGAATAATTTATTGTATCAGTACTTTTCAATTATTGCACAAACCAAAATAGCTCATCAAGATCTTGATAATTATTTGGTTAAGTTTATGTGGTATCAAATGCATAACAGTCCTTTTATTGGAATTCTAGAATGTATTGCAAAATATTTTCCTCCTCGAGTTAACTTACAAGTTTCTATATTTCTATAATACATTTAAATATTTAACTTGGTATTAATTTGATTTCTGGTTTTCGTTGCGTGTCCCATTTGGCCATTTTACATTTTACCTATCATTTAATTGGATACTGTTTTACCGTGTATATCAATTATATATTTTTTGATATGATCTTGTTTTGTAACTTTTAGTTTTAATTCTTATACATGTTGGTTACATAAATTAGCCAAATTAATTTTTTTTAAATTATGGTGCTCACTTGTTGTAGTTTTGATAATCAAATCATAATCAGGTAGTCTCACTAACCAAAAATTACTATAAAATCTTATGACATTGTGGGTAGTAATTGCTTATCTTCCTAGTATTTTACTGAAAATTAAAAAAATGTTTATTTTGTAATACTTATCTCTTATAATTTCTATTTCTTTATTACAAATCCATCTCAATTAAAGTCCTCACTTATTGCAGCAGTAGCGGTAAAATTATTTTGTGGTGGCCAGTGCTGCTACGGTGTGTGAGGACCTACATTTGTAAATAAGAACACATTTAGTATTTTAATTTTTAAACATTTATTTTTTATATAATTTTATACATTTATTGCACTTGGTTGTAATTAATAGTTTTTTGTAAATAGTATGTAGGTTTGCTTTTTGTTTTTTGAAATAGTAATTGTTTAACAATTAAACTTAATGAATTTTCTGAAATTTTGGTTTATAATTTTGTTTTCTTGGTATTGTATTAGTTTTATCAATACAACTGGTAGATAATTTTGAATAATGCATTATTTATATTATGTATTATCATTTAAAATATATTGATAATTATATTTAAATATACTGATATACATAATATATTATTATTATTGTCGTTATTAATTTGTATTTCTATAGTATTAGTCTATAGGGTTAATGTAAAAGGTTAAGCAGGGAAACATTTTATGTAATTTGATATTTCTATGTATATTATTATAACTAATATATATTAATATTTTGTATCCTATGATACACGTATTTCCCTGCTTTTGCCTTTTATAGAAATACATTAATTTAAGTTATATTTATACAAAAAGTGCAAAATTGATGCCTCTTGCAATTAACTACTTCACGGTGGTGTTTATGTCGTTTTGCTTGTTTTTGTTCTTTTTTCAAGACGAATACAACTTAAATCCTGGCTTGGAGTGGGAAGACGAATTTACAGGTAGGTACATCAGCAAATGCTTCAAAGCATTTTTTGAATTTGTAATTTAATTAGGTACCTAAAAATAATTTTTTAGTTTATAATTTGTATTTTTATTCCATGTGATTTAAATTTGGAAATTAATTTATTTTGTTGATGGAGGTTGCGTTAATTTTATGTTATGTATTGTAACTTATTCAATAAACAACAAGTTCATATGATATTTGTGTATTGCCTATTATGATTCAGAAGACTTAAACTTTTCTAACAATTCTAAAAGTAAACTGGGTTTTGAAATACTTATTAACAAACAGTTTTATTGTATTTGCTTTTATGTTGTAAATTTTATCTATTTATTTGAATTTAATAATCTTTTCAATCTTTTATACTTCATCAGATATTTTAATTTGATTTTCTGAATCTTATTTTATACATTATCAATGTTATCACAATGCTTATCCAAAGCCTCCTTTCATATTATAAAATATAAATGTTGACCTAATGTTTTTAATATTTGCTTAGATTTTTTTTCATATAACAAATATTATTTAATTTAAATATTGGTGGAAATAAATTTTAACACTATCTAACCAAATATAAATTAGTTTGGATACATATTAAATATGTATACTGTAAGCAACTATTGCTAGCCATTCCTAAGTAATTAACAGACAGTTCTTACGTATGATGATGGTTCTGGTCAAGCGGAAGATGAAGATATCAGCCTTACAAATTTGTCCACTTTCCAAAGCAAGCTGCCACCAGGTATTCTATCTCAAGGACTTCCACAAGTAAAGGAAGTTGCACCAGCTGTCACTTCACTGGAAAGAGAATTAATTATTAAAGAAGAACCTAAAAAAAGTAAAATAACTTCTTAGGCTTTGTATTTTTATGTAAATTACATCTTTTTTTTATTATTTAGTTAGAGAATTAAGTGATGCAGAAAAAATGATGATTGTTCATTCAGAAGATTTTCAACAATTTATGGACCGTGCAGGACGTGTGATGGAGCGGGCTTTATCTGAAAATGTAGATATTTATACAGATTATACTGGTGCTTTAGATGACAATGATGTTAAGTTAGTACAACCTAAATTAAAAAAATAGTAAACATTGTAAAATTGTTTATGTTTTATGTTTTTAGTGAAGACAAAAGTAGTACCCGATTATCATTGACACGTGTGTTCTATGATGAACATTGGTCTAAAAATCGTTTAGTTACTTCTTTAGATTGGTCTCCACAATTCCCTGAACTAACTGTAGCATCTTATAATATTTCTGATGCACCACATGAACCTGATGGTGTAGTCCTTGTATGGAATACTAAGTTTAAAAAGAATTCTCCTGAATATGTATTTCATTGTCAATCAAGAGTACTTTCAGCCACATTTGCTAGGTAATATATTGTTTTATTGAAACATTTGTGTTGGTACTAATTATAACATTATGTTTCATATAGGTTTCATCCAAATTTAATTTTAGGAAGTACTTATTCTGGACAAATAGTTTTGTGGGATAATCGAGCACAGAAGAAAACTCCTATTCAGAGAACACCATTATCAAATACTGCTCATACTGTATGTTATAATTTATAACAATTAATTATTTATATTATTTAAAAGTCATCCTTAGTCCTGTGATGAGATATTTTCTCACTTTGGTATTATTTAAGTTACCATTACCTATTGTAATAAGTGTATTGCCTAATCATCCACGTACTTTATTAGTGTAATCTAGAAATAATTGTATAGCATATATCATTATTTGATTGTTATTATTTGTCTAACTTGATCTATACTTGCACAGTGACACAAATTCTTTGTACGCAACAAATAATACTAAAATATTTTAATGCTCAGTAACTCAATTTTGAATGTTTATGTAAATGACGAGATAAATATTCAAGTATATAAGTTTAAAAGTGGTTGTAGCCAACACTAATTGCATAATAAATTTGTTTTAGTGATTTATAACATATAAAAAAATTTACTACTCGACCAATGACAAGTTAATGTTAGAATGAATTGACTTATTATACAACTTAAAGTTGAGAACCTTATCTGCTGGATTATTTTTCACAATATTCTGATTATCATGCAAATTATGACCATGTTATATATAACAATTTATAATTCTAGTACATCACAAAAAATTGATATATTGTAAAAAGCTAATATACAACATATATAACTTTAAGTGTGATAATAAGTAAATTCACTCTAATGTTAAATTCAACAACACAAGATTGGTTTTAATTAATGCAAATAGGCTATGTTGAGCATGGGTGAAAGGTAGAAAGAACATATTAAAGATATTGACTTACACGGTTTTTTTTGTATAATTTTTATTTTAGCACCCTGTGTACTGCATTCAAGTTGTAGGTACACAAAATGCACATAATCTCATTAGTATTTCAACTGATGGCCGATTGTGTTGCTGGAGTTTAGATATGTTAACTCAACCGGTTGAACGCCTTGATTTAACTGCCAAGCAATCTAAATCTGTGTCTGTATCTACTTTTGCCTTTTTGCATGATGATGTTAACAAATTTGTGTTTGGTAGTCAAGAAGGAGCTGCATATTCTGGTTGGTTTGCATTAAACCATTTCATTTTTACAAATTCAGTTGTATAATTCAATAATATTTTTAGCTTGTAGACATACAAAAAAAGCTGGTGTAGTTGAGAGTTATGAGAGCCATATAGCACCGATTACAGCCATTGATACCCATTGTGCTGTTGGAAACACTGATTTTAGTCACTTATTCTTGACAAGTTCAATAGATTGGACAATTAAGTTATGGAACATTAAGGTTTGATATTATTTTATTTTAATTATTTTATTTTCATGTTTAAATGATTTTTCAATGTTAATAAAGGAATCCAAACCAATTCATTCTTTTGAAAACAACAATGATTATGTAAGCAGTGTAGCTTGGTCTCCTGTGCATCCAGCTGTATTTGCTGCAATAGATGTTACTGGCCGTTTAGATTTATGGAATCTTAACAATAATACAGAATCACCAACAGCTAGTACAGTTCTTGACAACTCGCCATTATTAAAAAGTCTTATGTGGTCTCAGAATGGAACTCATTTAAGTGTTGGGGATGAGAATGGCAAAATATCCGTATTTCAAGTTGGAGAGGTTTGTATTAAAATTAAATATGTATAATAATATACTGTTGTAATTAGGTTGCTATGTAATCATGGTTTAAGTTTATAGTATACAAATAAAGCATTGTAAGATATTGTAGGAATTATAGTTACAATAATTATAATGATGTGTGATATCATTGAATTGTGAGAAAAAATTAATTTGGAACTTGGAGTTATAGGACATTGCACAGTCATGCATAGTTTGAGAATGAAAATACCAACAATATAACAAATAACTTTACGCTAATAACCATTGCCGTTGAAGCATTTTGTTCAATAAACAAAAAAATATATATATGTAATAAATCAAAATCTTATTATTCTAAAAAAAATATAATATGCTAAAAATAAAACGAGGGAGCATTATAATAGTAATATTCTTGTCTCTATGGTCATAGATTAAATATACTGAGTATATTTAATCTATGCTATGGTGGACTAATCTTATATGTATATATGAGAAATAGGACCATTCGCTTTTGTTCAGTTTTTTTTAAACAATTTTTTAATAAACCTTTTCCCATTTGTATAATGATTGTAATAATTTGTATTTTAATTTTTAAATGTAGCAAATGACTCAACCAAGACATGATGATTGGTCCAAACTTTCTAACACACTTCAAGAACTAAAGAGTAACCAGACAGACGAAATGGACAAATCTATTAACTACAGTTCAGGCTCAGTTTCTTCGGTTTTTTCTAGATCTTCTAGTATTTTGATGAAGTAATTTAACCATAATAAATAATAAGTTATATTATATTTAGTATGTGTCATGTTAATCTTACAGACATGTATCAATTTACAATCTTTATATAAAAAAACAGATGCTTGTTTTATTTAATTGCACTATTTAAAAATAAATTTACCTGTTAAACTTTGCATACTAATTTATTTATATTTTTAAACTTTACTTAATTTGTTTAATAATATACTGAAATAAAATATTGTCATTGATATTATCAAATATTTTTGGAAAGTAAGTGTGTACTTTAATTACTTTCCAATAATAAATAGGTAGATTAAAAATTGTACTCTTAAAATACTTAGAATTTTATTCACTAATGAAATGCTTAGAAATACATTAAGCCTTCACACCTACTTATTGTATAATAATGAACACCTGGATGTTTATGAATGTTGCACATTCAAGCTCTGACAAAAAAAAATAATTAAAGAAATAACTTGTAGACGATTATTGATTTGAAACAAGACTTCTTTCTCAAATTATACAACAGCCAAGTTGGAATATTAACGAATAACATTCTATTATTAAGTCAAATTATTAATTACAATACAATGTAAACATTCTGGTCAAACACCCTTGGTCTAATCACAAACTCCAATTAGACACTAACAGTATGCTAGGGAAGGACAAGCCGCATCCCGCCTTGGATATTCTTACAGCCCTTGGATTTATCACACATTTGTAAAAAAAATTTTTTGCAACTCGAATATTCCGGAATATGACAGTGTCCGTCAAATGAATGTAATTGACTCACAATGCGATAATGAATTAAAACACATTTTCAAAACATCAAAATCAAAAATAGATTTTTGTTACATTAATGTCAACAGAATAAAATGCTCTAGTCTGAGATATCTGGAACAAAAAGTTGTGATGCTATTGAATCAACTTACACCTGCAAATTGTTTTTTTTTTCAAAAATGAAATTCACCAAACAAATCTCTCAAACCTAAGAGTTGAAAACCTGCAACATCAATTTACAAAGATATGAAAATAAAAGCGCTTCTATAGATTTGCAAAAGCTAAGTGAACGAGTTGAGAAATAAATAATTATATTTATACTATCCATGTTTATAAATTGTGAATAATAAAGAAAATAATAATAATTCACTCTGTTAATTTTAATTAATACAACAAAACTTTTTTGTTTTGTCTAAATCTTATATGTACAATTTATTATGTGGCCCATGAGATTATAATGTATTTCTAAAGTGACCCACAAGCATAGACCTTGTACTAACATCATTTGGGTTGGCCGCTCCTGATCTATACTATCGCTACCACTCCTCACACCAAAATCTCCAATATTTTCTGGTAGGTATATTAGCTGAAAATCCATTCCGTTGTCTCAAAAGAAAACGGTTTCATGATTTATAATAGTAAAATGTCATAGGTCACTACTCACTAATGAGCAACTCCTATTTTCAAGTCACATAAACTTTTTTTTTTAAATATGCTTACTGTACAAATATAATGTATAGAAAATAATATATTATATGAATAGGCACCTACTACCTATATAAAAATTTTAAAATTTTAAAAAGTAAACCATCATAGACCTAACTAAATAATCTATGAAAGTTAGCTTATCGAAGAATGAACATAAAACGTTTACTTTCATAAAAGACTAGAACTTATAGTTCACGTTCAAGTTTGTTTCTTAAAAATGTGAACGAAGTGTGGAGAGAAGCATCAGGTTTTAGTGTGGCAAAAGGATACGGTTGAGATTAAAAGATGGATTTTTTTAAGAAAAGGATCAAAGAGAAGGAGTTGGAAGAAGAGATGAAATTACAGAATAGAAAATGGCACAAAAATAAATGCAAGATTTTTTAGGGAGAAATTGGAGGGTATCGATACTTATCGGGTCAATTTTGAGCGTTTAAGAAGTTCATGTGCAACATACAAACGATACATGAATCGCGGAAAAAAATCCCACAGAAAAGAAGCCAGCAAAAAAATTTAATTTAATAAATATGAACACATGTATAAGGTATAACTACATAATATATTGTGTTATAATTTTATAAGTTATCATTTATAACCAGTAGCGTAGCCAGGGGGGATGCTAAGGGGGCTGCAGCCCCCCCCCCCAAATGTTAATTAAATTAAAAAAATTTTTTAATGGTCTATGGTATTCGATCAAAAACTAAACCGCTGTGTAAAAAATTGATCAGCCCCCCCCCCCCGAAAAAAAATCCTGGCTACGCCACTGTTTATAACCATAGGTCTATAGATTGTTTTATATTTCGTTATTATGTAGTTAATGATTAATAGGTAAAACATCAGTCTTCGGTATATATCTAGTACATTTATACAAAAATTACACAACTATAAAAATAATAATTTAATAAGTCAATACAAAACAGGTGGTGGTGCCTATAATATTAATTCGTTGCTCAAGTTTAATATAGGAGGAATGGATACACACCAATGGACTTACTATTTTTTTTTTTTACTATTCATCATCATAGCATAACATCAGCTACTATAAAAAAAAAAATATATAGGCCATTAGTTATTATTATTATTTATGATAATTATATAATATTATTCACTTTTATTGTTAAATATTTTATTATGATTTTTCGAATTAAAATTTAAGAAATATTGTAAAAATATAAAATGAGTAGTACACCAGTATAATTGGACGCAAGAATGGACTTTAATTTCCGCGGGCTTTTTTTCCGCCTATTATTTTTCGTACAGACTCATACTTTGATACGAGTAGATACGTAACTATTCCTGTCGGTACGTAACTGTTCTCTATTGATAGGAATATAGGATAGACAGTATAGAATTTTTTTTTTTGAAAATCTTGATGGCGTGACTGCGTGTGTAAAATATATGTGGACTGTGGAGGACAGAACCCAACCTATGGACTCCGGAGTATGAAACTTGTGTAGGAGTGGGATAAGAGTGTCGTCCGTGGAAAAGATGCACCAGCGCCACCAGCAAACCCCAATCCCAATGCCCCATAATCCATGGTATACACAGATATACAATATAATGTATTATAATTATATATCTGGGACAGTATATTATTTTGGACTGGAGGACGAAGCAAGCTAAATTCAATTTAACAATCATATTATTGTCAATTGCATTACAATAATGTAAGTACAAAAGTGTAGTACATTTGGCTACACTGCAGTGTCATCTGTTATCTAACCCTACTAGTAGGGCACTGCTTGATTTTCAATGCAATGCGCCAATGCAAAGGCTTGGTAGGCGATACGTAAAATCTATTTTTCTCATTTTCAATTTCTACGTTTAGGTACCAACATTTGTTGTTAACTTTATAATATTAATAATAATTTAATAGTATTACCAAAAAAATTCAAAATGGTTATGCCAGGAATGACTCTAGATAGCTTGAAAAAACACAAGTCCGTAAGTACCGAATTTAATTTATTAAGTTCAATTTTAATATTTACTTCTAATACTTCAATGTTGTGTGTAGTATATTACGAAGGTCAAATATAAAGTTTATCAAGTAAAACTGTACTCTTATTTATTTTTCATAGTTAATCCCATTGTTTCTTTGTCTGGGTATTGGAATGGCTGGTGCTGGTTTCTATTTGACTCGATTGGCAATGAAAAGCCCAGAAGTGACATGGCATCCAAAGAAAAATCAAGAGCCGTGGGAAGCATATAAAGAAAAAACCTACAAAGTATGTTAATATTTTAGAAATATAGTGTTATTAATAAAATGTTCAAACTTACTTTTAACCCTTGATTGGTCTCACTTAAAACATAATGTATAACCTGATTCTGTGTAATCGCTGGACTAAAATCCGCCAGTTTTTGATTTTACAATCTATTTTTATAATCTATAATCAAACAAATAATTAATAATTTAAATATGAATAGCAATTAAAACAAATTGTTTTAGATATTAACTTATTCCTAAAAATTCCCTATTTTTAATTTAGAAATCAATTTATGAACTTTTTGGTTTCAAATTTGTCTTTTAAATGACACAATCTAATAAGGGTGTATATCTTAATATATTAATGTAGTATTAATGTACTAATATATTTAATTATTTAATTTTTATCCAATGCATGAAAGTTGAGAAACAGCAATGAATTCAACTATGCTTTTAGGACAGCTTGCAGCTGTATGCAAATGTACGTTTTTTTTCATCCATAGGTATTAATATTTTTTCAAATGATCTATTTTCTATAGTCACCTGATTTTTTCTATTTAATTATCCAAGACTTTACATTCTGTCATTTTGATGTTCAATTTTATCTCAGTAATATGCAGTATATTTCGGAAATTAATCATACAACTACTATTTTATACTACAATTAACTATTTTATCAATTATAAATTACAAACCTAGGTATATCATATTCAAATTATTTGGAAATTAAAAAGTAAACATCATTAATTTTTTATTTTGTTTTTAAACATAAATGGATTTTAAATGATTGCAAGCATTTGATTATAAATATAAAAAATAAATAAATTAATTAAAAATTAAAATTAATAAAATATTAAAAAAAAATACCGGGTTAAGTTCTGAAATAACATCTGTGAAAATGAATTTTTGGAAGTGATAGGTTCTTCTCAATAATCTATAAAAACTAGAGGTTTTAGCAATTTTACCCACCCTTAAAATATTGAATGTCTAAAATACAGTTATTTAAAAAAAAATCCATCTGTTTTATAAAATAAATAAAATGTCTACATTTTATACCATTTATTAATTTTTTATGGTCCTCACACATTGCATCGGTGGCAGTACAATTCTATTGCCTTGGCGGTGATGCTGTGAATTGTGTCCAGGCTGTATTAAACACTACCAATGCTGTGGTTTAATTTAATATTAAACTTATAACTAAACTCATTGTATTATTTGTTTCAGTTTTATTCTACTACATCAGATCCTCCAGTCAGCCCAGCTCCTAAATATTAGAAATTCACCAACATCAATATTGTTTGATCGGTTATATAAAATGAACATAGTGTTATGAATTTTTTTTTTGCTGTGTTTTCTATATTAAATAAAGAATTGATGTCAAATGTACTTAGATATTTGGTTATGAAAACATTATATTTATATACACTTTGTTCATCCAACATCGGTGAATTTTGTGTGGTAGTCTTGTGGCTTTATTCATAAAATATTGTCTAGAATATATATTATTTAACTTAATGAATAAATTGTTACGAGTAAAATGTTCCTTTGAACATTTTTCATTGTTTACGGTATAATGTATATTATTATGATTTATTTATTTTTTACTTCATATAATTACATTTCTTTTCATTACAATAATTATAATGCATAAAAAATATCAAGATGATACCTATTTTCTGTAAGCTCTTAGCGAGCATAGGAAATATAACTAAATAAAGGTCCCAAGCCCAACATTGAAATGCCAACCTTAAAGTTTACCCTAAAATTTAAAACTTAACTTGTTAAACTAAACTTAAATTGTTTTAACTTTTTTATTGCAAATGGATGATGCTCATAGAAAAAATATAACTTATGATCAATACAGCAAATGTTTCAATATAATTTAGTGGAATACTAGAATCTATAAATGGTCATTTCAAAAACAAGATGAACCATAATCATGATCCACCAGTGGCGAAGCATCATATGAGGCAGTGTTCACCAACAATTAAATTTTAATAACAAATATGATAAATTGGTTATAAATTATAATATTTTAAATGTCAAGTGGATGAGAAACCCTGATTTTATTTTTTTTTCCAAACTCATCTGTGTTATTTATACCCAATCATCCAAAAATTATACGCCATGGGTTGTCGAGACACCGAGTACAGGTTCACAACCACATGTCTCATAACGGATTTTTAGGTGGTGGTCAAGGTTGCACAAGGTTTTGGAATGCAAACGACAAAATTAATTTGTCCGTCACCTTGCACTCCGATGAGGCCATGCTTCATAATCATCAATCATCACACTCGTGGTCTCAATATGACCTTATTGTTATACTGTTATTACGTGGCTGCGTCTCGTACTCTCGCGACTCGTTCGGATTTCCACGACTTGTTGACCGTTGTACTTGCCCAGTTGTCCATAACAAATAGGTATTTATTTGGTTTTTAGAATATACTAATCGATATTATTGATTTTGAGCAGATCCGACGAATGTAATAAGTAATAACTAATAATGTATTATGTATAATATATTTTACAATAATATAGGTTTGAAATGTTCAATCGTAAATATGGTTTTTAATAAATTTGAGCATGTTTCCGTGAATGTCGTATTGTTGCATGATTTTTAACCCCCTGTGTCTCCAAACAGTGTCGTAAGCTTTTTTTAGATCGAGGCTGACTAGTATTATATTTTGATTGTTGATTAATTGTAGTGCAAGTTACTTGTTTATAATATGGCCATACATGGATGTTAAAACATTTAAAGAGGTTCAGAAAAACCGTTTAACGAATTACCGAAACTTTTTTTTTCTTATTATTATCATACATCTATTACAGTATTGTATTTTATTTGTTTTACTGCTTATAATTTAAAACGTTGGCACGAAAAATAGATGTGCAATCAGGTGTATAATGTCACAAGTGAATAATTGTACGAGTATTCCAATGTATATAGTAACGGTAATAAATATTCATAATAATATATCTCTTTTATTGTTGTATTTTTCTTTCGTTTTAGCTAATTGTATCGTTGTGTTTTTCTGAAAAACAGCTAAACATCGGTACTAGGTCAGTTTGGACGGTTTGGATATCTAATTTTCTACTACCGGTTTCCCCTGGACCTTATAATACGTAATACTACGTGACGTTTATACACATGTGACTGATTGGGAAATTTATTGCAAACCAACCGACAGAAACCTAACATATTATAATGTAGTATATATAGCTGACGGGAAAAATTTTTATTCCCTTTTCTCCCGCCCAAACGCTGTAGCGGGAAGAACTGCTGGCCGTAAATTAAAACAGACAGACTATTGTGACGCGTGAATATTTTAGCCATCAGGTCAAAAAAGAAAAAAAACGATCGAACCGTTTTTAAATCACGGAAAACGCGCATAATGGGTTACGACAGAGGGGAAAAATCGAAGCACATACTATATTATAATAATATATTATGTTATTAGAACTTTCGCACGCGTACGCAATCTCTAAAACATAATCACCCGATTTATGGTCGACTAGATTTGGCGTTAATTTATGATACGTCCGATTTTGCAACAAAAAAAACTGCCCTTGGGTAAAACAAAACTGGGCGGTCTTTTTCTTTTTAATTCCCTGTGAACATTTTATGATAATATTAATAAAAAATAGAGAAACGGACCACATGATGACCAAGATGTGATACCAATAATACCTATACACTTAGAAATAATAATTTTCATTACCTATATATAAATTTTATATGTACGCAATATGATGGATTCAAAATATAATTCAACTTTTACATACATCGGACAAGCGCTTGTAAATTTAATATCTAGCTAATAATCCATGAAAATTAAAGAGGTGCCAACGTATACACTGCCACCTTTTCATCTTTTCTTCAGCTAACTCCTCCTACAGTCCTACAGGTTCCATAGTGTAATACAATTGATATGATCACAGAAGAGCCACATTCCTGTTTAAAAAAAAAAACATAAAGGTCGACCCAAGACTCATATAATTAAAACGTTTGTTTTTTTTAAAATTAATGTAAGTGTAACAATATTTAATAGAGCACCTAATATTTTTCTGGCTGATACAAAATCAACAAAACATCGTTGCGAATTGCGATAGGTTTGACTAGAATAAATTATTTTTGTCACTCGAAGATTATTGACATAATGACATATGAGTCATTACCCACTTGCTACTCTACATTGAAGCATCGACTTGCGAGTCTGCTATATCATTGTAGGTACTAGCTTAATTCGTTTTTTGAATATGTTTACTTCGTCTGGATCTATCAAGCTGCTGTTGAGTGATACGAGTGATAAGATGAAGTTAGACGACCGTGCGATTAGTTCCCCCGTTGTGGATACATTGGACAGAGTCGACACGACAACGTGTACGTCTGAGCCGGAACTTCGGGTAACATCGGCTGGCATCCTGAAGACAAGCGAATTCGGTGGCCGTCGGTGGTCCTCAGCACCGAACATCCTTCTACGTTGTTCACGGACGGACCAATCAGAACCCGAAGCGCATGACAAATGTAGTGATACACCGGACAGAGTTGATACGACAACGTGTACGTCTGAGCCGGAACTTCGGGTAACATCGGCTGGCATCCTGAAGACAAGCGAATTCGGTGGCCGTCGGTGGTCCTCAGCACCGAACATCCTTCTACGTTGTTCACTGACGGACCAACCAGAACCCGAAGCGCATGACAAATGTATTGAAATAAATAAAAAAATGATCCTGCGTAAATGAGTTTTGTCTTGCATGTTGCGCGTAGGTCAGAGAGAAAACAAACAGTGCGCTGCCTTCATCATCTTAAGACTTCATTTGCAGCATAAAAAACATACTTTTATAGTTATATTGTTATGACTGATATATAGCTAGGTACAACAACATATTTTGTAAGTTTGAGTTGGGATAAATTTCTAAACAGAATCATGATTTATACCTATGTATATTGTATAATCTAGTGATTTGTCCACCCATTTTATAAATAAAAATGTAAAGGCTAAAGTAATTATGTTAAGGATTGTAGACACTCTTTATCAAAATGACAAAATATACATTTTATACAAAATAATAAATATAATTAAAAATCATTAAGTGTTTTAAAATTATATTTTTGGCTAAAATAATGCAATTATTATAATATCTTTTCATAATAGGTAGCTTTTAAAACATCTGTCAAAATAACAAATTTTGTAGTTAAAATATTCAATTTTAAAACTAAAGGGTTTCACATCAAAAATAACGACCATAACTTGTTTTTATTCTAAACTTTTTCAAAATTTGATCAGATACTGCGGTGACTGCATTTTCAATACTGCGGATCTGCATTTTAATTAATTACATTACTATAGAACCATTGCGTTTTTAACTATTTTATTTTATTTTTTAATTACCTGCAGGCTGCAGTTTATTTTATTAATACCCGATAATGGTACATTAAACAAGCAGCACAACTTCATCATAATATACCGAATTCAAGAAGTCTCCGACCACCGCGTTGAACACGTTTAACTTTTAAAGCTCTCGGCTGATCTGCACTGCATTGAGTGACTGCAAGACGTATATATCAATATTTGTAATTATTTAAAAAATTTATATTTTTTTAAATAAATTTAAAAAATCTAGATTTTTCAAAAATATACTCTATGTAAAAATATAATTATATATTTGCTATGTTAAATAAATAATATGGTTTTATTTTTATATGAGTAATTACTAATTATTATGGTAATATTGGTTTATTGTCTTGGTCGGCTTTGGGAGTTCGTAAAATCATATTATTAGTCAGCAGTCGCTTCATAAAAGAACATAATATGAAAAAAGAATTATCGAAAAATCTATAGGATCCATTTCGTAGATTTATAAAATTTGATATTTAAATATAAAGAATAATTAATACCAGTATACCACACTAAATTATTGAGCTATTCTAAGTTCTAACTGTAGATGGTCGTTAAGTTCAAAAACACAGAATATATATTGACCACTCAAAAGTACGAGTACCAACTAAATTCAAATGCTGCCAGAAATCACCAATAAAATCTAAGATCGAAGCTATTTTTCTATTACAAAACATGTACACGTATACACAAAAAAACTTACGTTCTTGTAAAATCACTATATTCATATCGTGCCACCCAGAATCTAAAAAACTGTACCTACAAGTATATAAAGCGAGTACAAATGAAATTGAAATGCCTATTATTATCTATCCACATTAATGATATTTAGAAAAATAAGAGTGCCCGAAATTCGACTCTGGCCACTAAGAACGACGGTCTTGCTGGCTAGTTACAAACGACGTCAGTGGCGTAGAGGCCCACCGAGAATTCGGGATTTTCCCGGTAGGCCCTATTTTGTGTTCATTTATCATTTATCAAGTACTGAACCCTGCGTGATGAGAATTTAAAATAATTTTAATAAAGATGCAAATTGACTAATATTATATTTTTAACCACTCTACAAGAAAAATACCATTATAATCTAGCTGTAAACTAGTATTATATTAGTGTTTTAAGCTGGACGTTAAAACGCTTACCAGCCGCATTCCCGCATTTATCTTACTTAAAAGACCATCTTTCTCACTTCTTTCAAGTCTTTCATTATTTTTAAGTTCACCCAGATCAATTGATAAACGAAAATGTTCGACAACAACAACACTACAATAATACATTTACACATTGCTACAATCCTATTTTAAAGTCTATCGAAACAGAATATATTTTTAACCGTGCATTATACAAGTTGTATTAACTTTCATTCCAAGTGCGAAACATGAAAAATAATAAATTAAAAGGACACCACAACAATACTACTCACTAGATAGTATAACATATTCAAGTTTACATCGTTAATGTGAGTTAAATATTGACAGTTGTATATTGTTGTATTTAGTATACACTATATACAGCGCCGTCCTAACCACCAATAACGCCATAGGGCATCAATATTTGACGCACCTCTCCCCCACCATAAAAAAATATTGACTTCACTTTTTTAATTAACCTATTTACTTAAATATTTTTAATACTTATTCATTAAAGGCTTCTGATTATTATTTTTATTATTATTATGTAATCTTATTTATATAAATGTATTTAATTTGTTTTTATGATTTTTTGAAGTTGACATCATTCTGAGTACATTAGAGAAAGAAATATATCACTATTTACACATGCCAGTATATATACAAATTATAAAAAAATCTTTGTATTTATAAAGTACATATAATTATGAGTTATTTATAATATATTAACATAAATAATCAAAGTAAATAATACCTTATATGTTTATAAGAACAAATAATTAATTTTAATAATTATAATTTCTATCTTGAGCCCCAATCGTTCTCTTTTTGGCCATTTGCAAGTAAAATAAAACACAAAACTAAAAACGTAAATATTAATTACTAAAACGTAACTAATATTATGATTATTACGCCACGGATGTATAATGTTAATAGTTAAGCCTAAATCATACGTTCTGCGTTGCTGTGTGTGGCGTGTACAACAGACAAGAGATAACACTATAACAGTCAACATTGAAAATTGTACATATTTTGTATTTTGTACAAGTGAATAAGTGATGTTTATTTACAGAACTCACAATCGAACTAACTCATTTATTTTTAGAATGGGTAAAATTGATGAATTATTATTGAATACTAGTATTTATATTTTATAATCAATGATACCTATACATATTATATCTTTGGGTAATTAACTAATAATAGTCATCATAGTTCACAGTCAGTCACAGATTATACCATAGAGGCATAGACGACCAGACGGATAGACATAATTTTCAAATAACTGTAACTGACTGGTATTAACCGATTAATAAGTATGTTTTATTGATATCGTAATAACTAATAACAGCAGAATAGTTATTCTGTGTAATAACTAATAACTACTGACATTTTCATAATTATTTTTGGTTGTTTTCTAGTTTATTTATAACTGGTGATTAGTTTAGTAGGTAGCTTGTTTCAATAATTATACTTGGCCACACTTCAGCGATTATATTTACCTAACGTTCTTAGACTTCAGTTCTCAAAAGGTTAAAATATTAAAATAATTTGGTTGTTTTTGCATTAGGTAACATCTTTCGTATTTATTTTATAGAAGCTGGAAACATTTAATTTTTTAAATAACTTAAAATTATCAAATCAATGGTGACACTTTATTTATTGAAAAATGCATTTTTTGATTTAATTTAGCATTTAATTGAAATGAATGCTGCAGGATTAAGTTTTAACAATCTACACATTTTTATAATTCATAAATAATTTCTACATTCCCTAACTGGATGAAAGAAAACATGTTACTAATAATACTTTCTCACTAATCAGATACTAAAACAAAAATTGAAAAATGAATAATGTATTTTGCTATTGTTCTTAATAAATTATACTAATAATAAAACACTCTTTTGCCGACTGTACGATATTTCGTCCAAGTCGAGAAGTGTAGATTGCTCATTGATATAATTACATTGCATTTAGCCATTTAGGCACATCGAATGTTGTACACGTTATTTATCGACTATCAAATTTCAAAAACATTGACAGTTGACGCACCTACCTATACATAGAACAAGAACACACAATATACAAGAACACATAATTTTCAATCGCTTTAGTTAATGTCGTTAATGATATGGAAATGTGCAGCCGATTGTAAACATGTGTTTCGATGGGTAAAAAATTGTACTATCCGTCTATCCCTCGTCGATTCCCAACTCAATATGGCGAGGCCAGCGGTTCTTAAACTTTTGTTGAACGCGGAACTCTGATGGAAGACTTTTAGAAATAGCGGACAACCCATTGATTTCCTTTCGAATACATTTTTTTTCGAAATATGTCATGTTTTCATAATCAATATTTTAATATACTCATATTGTGTATTACAAATCACATAAGTAGGTACACGTACATTAAAACATTCATGTTTATAAATATTTTGAAAACATATAATTTTTCATTAAAATGTAATATTTTATGAGTGCTGTGGACCCCCCTGGGAGGGGGGGGGCTGGGTGACAGACCACAGTTTAAGAATCGCTGGCATCGATTAATGTATAGACATAAATACAAGAATGAAGAATATTGTTATAATATGTATAAGAATTGTAGGTATCCATTAGTTACGCTTTTTAGGTTTCATAAATTAAAATGTGATATCGACCAAACAAACTACACAAAATATACATTTTGGAATATTCTATAATATACATAAATAATTGCAGTTGGCAATGTATTTTGATTCTTTAGGAACTATGTTGAATGTTAACTTACATATCGTAGGCACTTAATGTGTTAAACGGTACATACAAATCACGGATTTAATCATTTTCAGTTAAACGTTCAGCTAAAAAAATTATAATGTCTAAAAAAGTACGCAAAACTGATGAGGACTGTTTTGCATTGCCGGTAAAACGAAAAAAAAATCAGAATAAATCAACCAAAAAAACAAACGTCCACCACGGGTTTTCTGAGAAATCAATAAAAATGGTAACGATCATGTCTATCTTACTTATCCAAAACATGTCTTATTGCTTAACCTAATCGCTATCGCATGATCTATTGATGATTCAGCTGTCTATGGTTGATCCATTGCAACATTGAATATTAATATTAGGTACTATCCTGCCAATAAGGCGTATAAGGACAAATAGCATTTGTTATTAAGGAGAGGGAGGCTGATTGTATAGCACCTAAAGCTCCCTATTTTCACCTATGTTCCTAGTACCTACATAGTACATATTATACATTAAAGAATCATTAAATGTTTACATTTAAATGCAACTTTGCAATATAATATTAAAATGTGTTAAATGTTTTGGTATTACCAGTGGCGTACCTCTGTACACATCTATTTTCAATTGTGTGTGTGGGGGGGGGGGGGGGGAAGACCTATCAGTTTGCTGACCCAAAGAATTTTTACTCGCTTTGCTCAACATTTTTTAGTAATATATTAGATACATTGCTTACTATAAGTTGGAAGTTTATTTTTTATTTATATTAGTGTTTAATTCATACACCTATATAACTTTATTTAACTGTTCCTTTACTTATATATTGTTTTTTGAGTTGCTCATGCGAATATAAAAATATTAACAACTTATCATACTTTTACAGCACCCGCAAATACTTTACCCGAATAAGAAAAAAAAACTTTTTTTGACCTTCTATTCAAATTTCAAGTTTTTTTTGGACTGAGTGGAAAAAATTTTTTACCGCCGATAATTAAAAAAAACGAATGCAATTGTTAATTTTCTTGTGCCTATAAATAGCTCAAAAAGAGTCAAAATATTGAAAATGCAAATATAAACATTCGGTGAAAATTTCATGTACCTACGGTTATTTTTTTATGCACAACAAAATTCAAGATTTTATTAAAGAGTTATGATAATAATATCATGTTAACATTCTTCTTCGTATGTGCGAATCGCTTACTCACATGTGTAAAATAACATTTTTTACTCCTCGCCCTTAGACATAATTTTCAATTTAAGTATCACACTTTTTGCTAGTATGGTAATAATAAAATAAATAATAATAATAATAAAAGTAGTAATAGTAAAGTAGTAATAAAGTAGTAACACAGTCTACAATAGTTAGTAGTTACAGGCTATATTATAATCTAACCATTTATAATATTATAATAATATATGATACAGCCATAATATAGTATAATAACTACGTATTATTATCAACATAATATTATTGTAATTCGTATTTCGTAGTAGCATGGTTGTAGTGCAGTAGTGGAGTCATACTGGTTGCAGATATAAATCTTAATAAATACTATGACTATTTTTAGTTTTTACAGTTGAATTACTTATCATAAAAATAATTTTAAAAATGTAAAATTATTTGACAACTGGCTATAATATTTAATTGTTACGAAAGTCAAATTTAAATTAATTTTAATCCAACAAATTTTATGTTGATTGAATCTTATGATTTAATCGACTTAAATTTAAAAACAAAAACGTGGGGGGGGGGTGAGTCTTATTTTTTATAATTCTACGTGTAGTGAAAAAAATACCAAGGAGGATGTACGCCAATGGGTGGGTATTACCCATTACGAAGAGGCCATCCTTAGAGTTTATACTAATATTGTATTTTGTTTTTTGTTAGAAAGAAGCGAAAAAAGACCGTGAATGTCGAGAGGTGTTCCGCACAAATTTAGTGGATGAGTACTCTAAGTATTTAGATTCAGAAGACAATGCGGTATCGGACGAGAGCACATTTTTGAAATACTATTTTTTCATTACCCAAGGTGCTGAAGCTGACACTAATTATTTGGCTCCCATCGATCCACGAATAGTAAATGGTATACTTAGCAGATTGTCAGTCGAGTACCAAAAATCACCATTTTTACCGGAATTTAAAAACGAAATTCTTAACGTAAGCTTGTATTGTATAATATATAGGTACTGAATACTATAGGTAATATTAATAGTTGAGAAGTAGATAAACGGATTATTTAGACCAGTCTTAACGCGTTGAAAAAAGTAGTCTCACTTTAGCTCAAATTTGCTATTGTAGAAACATTTAATTTCTTTTGATTGATTGAACATTTAAAAATTAAAAGAAGAAGAAACTGCAGTGAAAGTCTGTCTATTTTATAGGCATATAGTAGGTATTGACTATTGAGTGCATGTTGTCAATGAGCTATGTAGGTATTACTGGTTTCTCCCAGCTTATCATTGTAATAGAATAGATACTTAAGTTATTACTTATTACATTTGATTTCAATGATGAAATACGAAATTCTGAGCGAAAACTGTCATGCGTTAGTCTCTATTTCTAAGGATATTTTATAATTTATACAACATCTATATTATTTACTGTGTGACTAGGATTAGAACCTACGCAAATAAAGACATCGGTAAACATTATTTTACTCATAAAAATAGTATTTTTAATTATGTTAAGTTTTACTATATAATATTAATATATGAATACTTATTTTATATAGTAACTATTAAGTTCTATTTAAATATAATTTGTTTATAATATATATTATATTATATAATAACATAATTACTTTTAGTTTTTTGTTAAAAAATTATTTTAAAAAGCTAAACAAAATTTCAAGCTTTAAATATTTATAAATAATTCAAATAGAAAGTAAAAATATTTTTGAAATTATATCATGTGTAGAAAATGATAAAATAAACATTTGGTTATTCGTTATTCGTATTTGAGTTACATAAAAATAATAAAATCGATATTGTCGTAAACGGGATAGGTACTGAGTAAAATGTATTCCCGTTTTCCAGTAATTTTCTGTTAGTCTTCACGATTACTTTGAATATTACTAAGAATTTTTACTTTGACCCTCCAACCATAGATCCAATTCGGCATTCACCACCAGAAACCACCCTTAAAGTTGATGGTTGAAACTTTACCTATTACCGCTCCAAAAGGTGATGTCATAGACACAAAAACACACTATGTTCAACACCTATTTGTTTCAATCCACCCCGTTCAGAATCAAAACCCCCCCAAAAAAGTTTTCTTAATGTATAATAACAATTTTTCACATATATTGGTTGTATGCAGGAATGTTATTTAAAAGCGATGAAAGAGGCTGTCGTAGCGTATTCATTGAACGATGTGTATGCGATACATAATAAATTACCGATACTAGACACTCCATTGCGAAAAGAGCTTCGAAAGGATAGTGCATTATGGAAGAAGTCAATGGTACGGGCCGCTTCGTTCCTTCGAGATAACTTGCACCAAGCCAACCCTTTGATAGCAGAAATGATCAAAATTTGGCACAGGAATTTTGAGTACGTCTATATAAAATATATTATTTTATAACCGTTTGAGGTTTATAAAGCTTATAATGGTGCTTAATTGAAAAATCACTTTGTTAGTATAATATAGTATCTCTAATCTCATTTAATTATTAATAATCAAGACAATTATTCTAAGTCTCAATAGGTATTTCAGTACCAAACTTGTAACTAAAGTAGAATAATTAACATTTTTTTTTTTTACTACAAATAAACACATTTAGATATCAAATTAATGTTACTTACCTAATTTTATAAATTATTTTAGACTAATTTATATATACGTCAATCATTATATTAACAGGCCAACCCAAGTATTTGATTATTCAGAAATGGCGGCCAGAGGTATTTTGAAATACACTTTACCCGAATATATGGTTTATGTACGGAAATGCATTGCTGACGCCAGTGTTTTTATGAGAATTAAATGGTTCGAAAGTGTACAGCAATTATTCCAACAAGTAATATTTAATTCTTAGAATAGGTACCTACCACATATAAATGTCCATATTTAAATTTAACCTGTAATATGTCTATGGTGTCTATATGTAGTAAATACTAATGTATTATAATACTATGATTTAAGATTTAGATATCAAATATAATTTATAGTAAATATTTACATAGGTTATATACTTATACATAGTATATACTATATATATATTATATAATATATGCGTTGATTTTGTCAACAATTTGTTTAACACATTAATTTCCTTATGAGCGGTTGAAATATATGATTTGGAATTTGGATACAACTAGATATCCAAACGTAAAATAACGATTTATCGGTTATCCATATTCCTCAAATGATTGTTTGTGCATAATTTTAAAAATATTAATCTTAGGGGAATTAATTGTTCAGAACGTAAAAATTCAGAAAACTTTTTCTGAATTATATTTAACTTCAACAGTATTATAGGTGGAAAATCATTTAAGTGTCCTGGGGGGCTAACATTTTTAACTTCGATATGACCGGGTAGCTTCGATCCCACACAATTATAAAAAGTTGTCGGTTTTTTTTTGGGGTGGGAGGGGTGGGGTGGTTTGTATGTTCAGTTGAAAATTATTAATTATTATTATATTAATTGTTTTTGTTTTAGACCAAACTTAGTCGTTTCATACCAAAGAAAGATAACATAAAAAAGCAAACTTCATTTTATAATTGTGTTGCATATATTATGAAAGTAAAATATGAAGAGTATGTGTACAAAATAATGCATGAATTTACGGAAGTTATGTGCAACCCAAAAGTATAAAACAATTTTTATTAATTTTTTTGGTTAACTATTTCATTCATTTTTGATTTAGACTAATCCTGGATTTGTAACAGATTTAATATATAGAAATACGATGTTACAATTTTATCCCACATTCCGAAAAATTCGGGATTTTATTATGTCTATTTATGATCAAATCAGAGAAATGGTTATGAATTTGGAACGCCTTGAACATAGATTATATAAGGATTATCCTTACACTATCAAAATTTTACAAGTACATGTTTAATAAAAAAACACACTAAACATTTCATATTATCATATTATATTTCTTAATATATATAGGTTAATATAGATATGAATATAGTAAATAAACAACGTAAAAAATTAACGTTGGTTTTGGACGATTATTGGGTATTGCCCGAATTAGTTATACACGATTTAGATGAACATCTTTATTTAATCAATGGACAAGCTCAAGATGAAATCGATAAATTTCTATCTACCGAACACACAATCGAAGAATATAAAAAATATGTGATTAATTATCATACAATTTCTTTAGATATACCAGTCGATGTTAGTCCTGAAATAGAAGTTGGAATATTTGAAGTACATCGTAGTGATACGATAAAGGCATTATGTAAGCAAGCAGAAAAATTGAAAAATATGATAGTCAGTCGAATGACAAGCACTTATTTAGCAATTGGAAAAAAGTAATTTCTATAATGTCTACAAATGTATATAGTAGATTCTGAGCAGATAAAGGAATGTATTATTTTTCCAATGATAATTTTTTGTTTGGATACCCTTTTGAGCAGAGAGAGTTGGTTTTTAAAATTGTTAAATTATAAATTTGAATTTTTTTTATTGTTTCAGTAATTTCCTTTTAGTTCGGAATCGTTTTTGAATGTGATGATTTATCCTTATATAATTAAAAATTATTATGTATGGATTTATCATTATTTTAAAAATGAGTATAAAATAGCACTTTTTGTTCTTAAGTTAAATATGTTCTCATTATTTTAGATTAAATGAAGAATATGCAACTTTACAAACTGTAGCCCTTACTCCGCCCAGAAATACTAGAGAGCTCGTGAATTTAAAAAAATATATAACAGATGTAAAAAATAATATGATTCCGGAGATGGAAGAACGAGCTAAAGTGGTGCTATCTTATGAATTATTTTTGTCAGATTACACTCTACTGACGGGTGTTGAATTAAAACAAAATGGAAAGACTTTTCAGTGGGTAGAACTAATTAATGTGGTTTTTGAGGAAAATACAAAAATGATTGAACAGAAAACAAAACAATTACAAGACTTCTTATTAAATCGTATTTATAAATTTAAAATTGAATTGGAAAATTATCAGAATCAAGTGGCCGAGTTTAAACAATTTGGAAACGTAGAGCTGTTATCTGTGTACTTGGATAAGGCGAATAGTCTAGATAATAAGTTAGGTAGTGCTTTAAGTACTATAGATGGATTTAACGAAGAAGAAAAACATTTTGGATGGAAAGAAAGTTCATATCCCTTAAGGAAAATAGTTAAGTTACTTAAAAATTAATTTGTTCATAGTTACTTAATGCAATTTGTTAATTAAGGTGGCAGATGCTTTAGCTCCATATAAAAAACTTTATGACAACTGCTCAGAGTTTTTAGAGAACTATGAAAAATGGATGAATGCTAAAATATGTACTTACGATCCAGAACAAATTGAACAAGATGTCACCATGTATTATCGTAACATTGTAAAATTAGAACGTACTTTTGTGGATTGTCCTGCGCCCTTAGCTATTGCTCTAGCGGTAATTTAAAATATTTTTTGTATTTTTCAAGTAAAACTGAAAATGAAATTATATAAAAAAAAATATATATTTTTATTAGGTAAAACAATCAGTTGAAGCATTTAAAGAACATATGGCTGTAGTTCTAACGTTAGGAAATCTAGGTTTAAAAGATCGCCACTGGGAAAAAATATCTGAAATAATTGGGTTTCCCTTGCATCCTAACCAAAATCTTTCACTATCAAAAATTATGGATTATAACTTGGATGAATTTGTACCAAAATTTGAAGTAGTCAGCGATGGCGCATCCAAAGAAACAGCTTTAGAAAAAAAATTACAAGCAATGGAAGAGGAATGGAAAGATTTATACTTTACATTAGTGCCACATAGGTTAATTGATTATAGTTGTACTCAACAAATATTACAATTTACAACAATACTAAATTTTTTAGAGATTCGGGTACTCATATATTATCTGGTGTAGACGATGTGCAACTGTTGCTTGATGATCATATACTAAAAACCACAACCATGAAAAATTCACCATTCATAAAACCGTTTGAAGAGAATATCAAGTAAATTATTTTTATAAATATTAATAAAATAGTAATTCAACAAAATATTTTATTATCATCTATTATTATTTTAATTAGAAATTGGGAAGCAAAATTACATCTCTTAAATGATATATTAGATTACTGGATTAAAGTCCAAATCACTTGGATGTATTTAGAGCCCATATTTTCCTCACCAGACATACAAACACAAATGCCTGAAGAATCCAGAAGATTCAATGTCGTCGATAAAGTATTTCTTTTTGTAAATATTAAAAACATTTTATATACTTAAAAAGTATTCTGAATTTAGGTTTGGAGAGATATGATAAAAGAAGCACAAAAAATAAAAAAAGTTATATTGTCTATAAATATTGATAAACTTTTAGACAAATTAAAAAAAAGCAATAGCTTATTGGAGTTGATTCAAAAAGGTCTTAATGATTATTTAGAAAAGAAACGGTTGTACTTCCCAAGATTTTTTTTCCTATCCAATGATGAACTTCTTGAAATTCTATCTGAAACAAAAGATCCGACGAGAGTGCAACCACATTTAAAAAAGTGTTTTGAAGGAATTGCCAAGCTAAAGTTTACCATTGAACAAGATGTAATTAGTATGATATCTAGCGAAGAAGAAATTATACATTTATCAATGGTTGTGGATACTGCAAGAGCTCGAGGTCAAGTTGAAAAATGGCTCGTAGATTTAGAAATATCTATGAAATTGACTGTACGTGAAGTAATTGAAAAAGCGTTAATTGCATATAAAAATACTTTAAGGCAAGAATGGGTCATCCAGTGGCCTGGACAAGCCGTTCTAGCTGTTTCTTGCACGCATTGGACATCCGAAGTCACACAAGCTATATTACGTTATCCTCTAGGTTTACCTCGATATTTGATGAAGTGCAATGATCAAATAGACAAAATAGTTAAATTAGTTCGAGGCGTCTTATCTCAACAAACTCGTTTAACTTTAGGTTAGATTTCAAATTAAATAAATTAATGAATAAAGTAGGTATTTATTTTATTTTTATCAAAGGAGCCTTAGTTGTAATGGATGTTCACGCAAAAGATGTCGTGGAAGATATGACTAGAAAAGATGTTCATAAGACAAATGATTTTAATTGGCTTTGTCAACTGCGATATTATTGGATAGTAAGCATATATTAATTAAACACAGTGGCGCACAGAAGTATTTTGAGAGCACATGCAACTAACAAAAGTGACCCACCCACCCATTTTTTATTTAAAAAAACGTTCTTTTGAACTGTTACTAATTGTTTACCTATACTTTATCTAGGTACCTATAACCATAGGCGTCTATACNTTTTATTTAAAAAAACGTTCTTTTGAACTGTTACTAATTGTTTACCTATACTTTATCTAGGTACCTATAACCATAGGCGTCTATACCTACCTAACCACCCACCCCCCACGAGAGCACATGCAGTTGCACCCCTTGCTAACCTATCTGGGCGCCACTGATTAAACAAACAACATATTAATAAATAACACTTAATATTTTAGGAAGGCGATTTGGATGCATTTATGATTAACGCTTCTCTAAGATATGGTTATGAATATCTTGGTAATTCACCAAGATTAGTAATTACACCCCTAACTGATCGTTGTTATCGTACTTTATTTTGTGCTTTACAACTAAATTTGGGAGGTGCGCCAGAAGGACCTGCTGGTACTGGAAAAACAGAGACTACAAAAGATTTAGCAAAAGCGGTATCTAAACAGTGTGTCGTATTCAATTGTTCGGATAGCATGGATTACATTGGTTTAGGAAAGTTTTTTAAAGTAAGATGAAGGAGATAGAATATTAACAAATTGTATGACTATTATTTCGTTAAGGGTTTATTGTCTTGTGGTGCCTGGGCGTGTTTTGATGAATTCAATCGTATTGAGTTGGAAGTATTATCGGTTGTTGCTCAACAAATATTAACCATTCAACGCGGTATACAAGCAGATCTAACTAGAATACATTTTGAAGGTTCTTCATTGATATTAGATAAAACTTGTGCTGTATTTATTACCATGAACCCTGGATATGCCGGACGCTCAGAGTTGCCTGATAATTTAAAAGTAATTACCTATTTTTATAAATTGATTGGGTTGTGAATCAGTTTAAGTCTTATTCATTTTTAGATGACTATTATTTTTAATTACATACAATTATTTTACGTAGGCGTTATTTCGTCCAGTAGCAATGATGGTACCAGATTATGCACTCATATCTGAAATAGTTTTGTACTCTCAAGGATTTAATTCAGCGCGGTCGTTATCAGTAAAAATAGTGGTGACTTATAAACTGTGTTCTGAACAACTCTCATCACAGAATCATTATGACTATGGTTAGTAAAATCGATGGACTTAAGACTATAGTCCATAAATATTTTAAAATAAATTTAATTGTAGGAATGAGAGCAGTGAAAACAGTTTTAACAGCGGCTGGTAATTTAAAATTAAAGTATCCAGAAGAAGACGAAAATATACTTATCCTGCGGTCTATCAATGATGTCAACTTACCAAAATTTCTCGGGCATGATATTCCTCTTTTTAAAGTAAAAAAAAAAATTAGTTTGATGTAGGTACTGCAAGTTGATTATTTTATCATAAACTACTTAGTATAATTTATTCGGTGGTTTTTTTATTTAAGACCGCGAATTTTATTTCCTAAACAATAAACATAATAAAAAATAACTTTTAGCACAAATAGATACTCTAATTTATATGAATAAAATACATTAAAAAAAATTTTTTTTTATTCCATTGACAACACTCAGTTTTAATTTTATAATCCAAAGCAGAACATATTTTGGAATACTTCGTCTCTTCGACACATAAAAATCAAAACTTGGACTAGTAGGTTATGTGATGAGCGGAGTTGATTACAGAAAAATGCTGGTCCATTACTCCACTCTTAATAATTTAAAACTCGTCTGAATTTCGATTTTTATGCATAAAAAATACTCCAAATGGTTGTTTGCTTCGGATATTAAAATAAAATTTGTATAATGTTGTGGCCTATAAATGTAAAAACTTATAAAATTATAACTGTACTTCTTTTCGAACATTTACGTTAATTTTTTTTGAAATAATAGATATTTTATATTAATGAATCACATTGTATACAATAAATTATGATGTTTCCTTTAATATTTGAGATGAAAATATTTTAACTATGACTAAATAGTTATTTTACCTATATAGATTATATATTAGTATAATATAATGTTAAGAGTTTTAAAAAAAGTAAAATTATATATAATACAAAAATCATTCTGAATTTTATCCTAGTTTATGTTATAAAATTGTAGTTACATTTATTTGCAGGGATTAGTATCAGATTTATTTCCTGGTATTGTGCTACCACAACCAGATTATGAAATATTAAATATGTGTGTTGAAGAATCATGTAAAAAATTAAATCTTCAGTGTACATCGTACTTCTTAGAGAAAATACAACAAATTTATGAAATGATGATTGTAAGGCATGGTTTTATGATAGTAGGACTGCCATTTAGTGGTAAAACCTCGGCATATAGGGTACTTGCAGGTGCATTAGCAATTATTGAAGAAAAGGTATGTAAATCAATTATGTAAAATCTAAATTAAATACATAAGTTCCCTATTACCTTATTTTAAACAACAGAAATATTATTTTTAATACTTACTTCAATTTATATTTCTTAAAAAATTAGTAATTAAGTAAATAGTCAACCATAATTAACAATTCCAAATTCCATATTAAAGGTAGTACTGGTTTACATAGAGATAAAAAATTAATAAGTTTAAAAATTATATAACTTCTTTACTATTTCTATGTCACTGTATAAAAAATGTATAGCTTTTAATAATACAATGCATTCGATTAAAATTTAGTTTGTTTTGTTAGAAATTAATGGATGAACATAAAGTTGAAATTATGGTTATTAATCCAAAGTCAATAACTTTGGGTCAATTGTACGGTCAATTTGATATGATATCACATGAGTGGTTCGATGGTATTATAGCTGTTGGATTCCGACAATTTGCATCATCTGAAAACTTGAATAGAAAATGGCTGTTGTTTGATGGTCCAGTTGATGCGATATGGATTGAAAGTATGAATACGGTACTCGATGACAACAAAAAACTTTGCTTAATATCTGGTGAAATCATTCAACTTGCTAATACAACTAATTTGATATTTGAACCAATGGATTTAGATGTAGCATCCCCTGCAACGGTAAATCTGCAACAAATTTGGTTATATTATTATTTTTACCAAGTATCAAGTGTTCACTAAAAATAGTCCAAAAATAATTTTTTTAATAGGTATCTAGATGTGGAATGATTTTAATGGAACCAACTGCATTAGGTTGGGAATGTTTATTGCAATCATGGATTAAGCAGCTATCATCAAACATAACTTCTCATTACAAACAGATGTTGCAATCACTTATTTTGAGATTTAGCTATCCGATTTTATACTTCATAAGACGATGCAATATTACAGTATTAGGCACTTAAATAAATAATTATCACTTGTACTTTATGTTTTAATTTTTGTTTAGGAAGTTTTTCCGTCCAACGATTCAAATCTTATTAGATCATTAACAAATATTTGTGAAACGTTTATGGATTTATATAGTAATGAAGAACACATGAAGGCAGTTTCGCAATCTGATCTTAGAGCTCAGCTTGAAGTGATTTTAAATTATATCAAAAATTGTTTAGTTCAATACAAAAATTAAATTTTTCAGGGTATATTTTTCTTTTCGTGTATTTGGTCAATGGGAGCAACTCTTGATGCACCGAGTCGAGCCAAATTTAATATTTTGTTTCGAGCATTATTGGAAAACAAATTTCCTAATAAAGTCACCCGATCTTTCAAATTACCTATTGAACTATGTTCTTCTCCGAAAAAAGCTTACACAAATTTTCCTCCTAAAGAATATTCAGTCTTCGATTATAGATATATTTTAGAAGGTCAAGGTAAAGGAGAGTGGAAGCTGTGGTCAGATTATGTAACAGAAGCACCACCTATACCTCAAGGCATACCTTTCAATGATATTTTAGTGCCAACAATTGATGTAATTAGACATCAAGTTATTATGTCAATGTTGATTAAACATAATTTGCCAATGATGACGGTTGGAAAAACTGGAACTGGAAAATCAACGTACATCATGGTAATAAATATATAAAAAACGTATATGTATATTTAAATAGATATATAGTTTTAGATATTGTATATTATTTAATATATATTTGTTTAATTATTTCAGAACTACTTATTCAAAAAAATTGATAAAACTTTATATCAATCTTCATTTATTAATTTCTCAGCGCATACATCGGCTAATTTAACTCAAGATATAATTATGAATAAGCTAATCAAGAGAAGACGAGGGATATTTGGTCCTCCAGTTGGTACAAAGTGTATTATCTTTATTGATGACATTAGCATGCCCCAAAAAGAATATTACGGGGCTCAGCCACCCATTGAACTTTTAAGGCAGTTCTTAGATAAATTTCCGTGGTATGACCGTAAAGAGCTTGTGCCAATGGCTCTTCAAGATGTATTATTAATTTGTGCTATGGGTCCACCATCGACAGGAAATACAGTTTCTCCAAGGTTTAGTCGACATTTTAATGTTGTAGTTATAAACGAGTTCGATGATTCAACCATGGTATCGATATTTAGTAAAATACTATTATGGCACTTAGATACAAGGTATG
The DNA here is from genome assembly GCF_001856785.1 of Myzus persicae. NCBI lineage: Eukaryota > Metazoa > Arthropoda > Insecta > Hemiptera > Aphididae > Myzus > Myzus persicae. The sequence goes on from NW_019104206.1 coordinate 55,544, forward strand.
GAAATTTGAAGTACCTATAAAGTATAAATGTTTCATATGTTAATTTGTTTTATATTTAGAGGTTTTAGCAGAGAGTTTGATTTGTGCATGCATCAGTTAGTTAATTCAACATTGGAACTTCATAAGAAAAGCATCATTCATTTACTTCCAACTCCTTCTAAATCACATTATTTATTCAATTTGAGAGATTTTTCAAAAGTCATACAGGTTCAATATTTCAACTATTAATACAAATGTGAACTAAAAAAAGTAGGTAATTAACATGAATATTATTTTAAGGGGGTTATGTTTTCTGTTCCTGAAACTATTGAAGATGCCATTGCTATGAAACGACTCTGGATTCACGAAATTCTTAGGGTATATTATGATCGATTGGTAGATGACTCCGACTGTTCGTGGTTTTTTCAAAACCTAAGTGCAGTTTGCAAAGGGATTTTAAAAGAAAATATAAATGATATATTCAGTCATTTAATTAATGGGCCAAATGAAACTGTAAATTTAAATTAATATCGAATTATTGTATGAATTAAAATATATAGCTAAAATATATTATCAAATTATAGGTGGGTCAAAATGAATTAAGACAGTTGATTTATTGCGATTTTTCCAATCCCAAAGCGGACACTAGAAATTATATGGAAGTACACAATTTGAATAACCTTCGAATAATCGTTGAAGGATACTTAAATGAATTTAATAACATGAGCAAGAAACCCATGCATCTAGTTTTATTTAGATTTGCTATTGAACATCTTTCACGGATTTGTCGAATTCTAAAGCAACCTCGAGGACACGCTTTACTAGTTGGGTTGGGGGGATCAGGCCGCCAGTCACTAACAAGGCTTGCTGCTCACATATCAGAATATGATTTGTTTCAGGTTCAACAATTATAATTACCTTTTTAATTTGATAATATGTATGGTTAAATTTAGGTACAAATGACGCGTTTGTATGGAACTAATGAATGGCAAGAAGATTTGAAAAATATACTTGGGCGTGCAGTATCTAGTTTAGACCAACATGTTGTATTTTTATTCAACGACTCCGAAGTAAATTGTATTTATTTATTTTATTTGCATAGTTCATATGAAGACGGACATTTATAAAACATATGATAAAATATGAAGTAATTTTAATGATGACTAATGAATAGTTATGGATAATTATGAGGAATTTAAGGCTAAGGAGCGTGCAATTATGCTGCCCGTCCTCAGTAGGGTGAGGTTACAACTTACAAGTGAGATGATAGGGAATTGTGTATAAACCCCCAACAAAATATTCTGGAGCATTAATGGATGCATTAAACAAGGACCTGTTGAAGTTTAGATCAGTTTCAATCGTGAGAGACGGATAAAGAGGATTGGCATTTTTAGAATTGTTGAGTGTCGCGTTATAGCAGTTGCAAGTAGAAGTACATGGAAGGTGCTAGTACAAGCACTGCTGGGTACCATCGATGCTCGCTTTTTTTCAACCGCCACTAACCACGGGAGAGGAACAACGTGATTAGGTTGACTTTCCCACGGTCCCGTTATGAGGAGAGGTAGAGCGGAAGAATAGGAATTGAGCCGTCTGGACGTACGGTCCAGCGCAAAGGCCAAGCTCTTCGTTTTGTAACTCAATATTGTGTTGGTATGACGATATATTTTTCATAAAATATTAAACGGTCGTTGGATGAAATGTTTTCAGTAGGTACCGTGTTACAAAACGAATAGTGATTAATGAGGCCTTTGCAGCAGTGGCGTCCAGCCGGCTCAGTCCCTTGTCCTGCCTCTCTTTGTGGAATAGCCTTGTGAGTACTTACTTGTAATACGGAATGAGGCAAGTTTAGAAGAATTTAGGTATCACACATTTGAGTATTTAATACCTATAAATATTAATAAATACATTTTTAAGATTTGATTTTGTATTTATATTTTTTTTTATAAAAATATGATTGTAATTTGTTTAGATTAAAATGGAAAGTATGGTAGAAGATATAAATAACTTATTAAATTCAGGAGAAGTACCAAATTTGTATACAATAGACGAAAAGATAGAACTGTGCGATAAAATCCTTCTTATAGACAAGCAGCGTGACAAATCTATCCAGGTATTATTGTATATTATATTATATCTTAGAAAGTTAAAACTCAGTGGCTACTATCCTAAAAATAAGTGTTAATATTTCTGGAGACCTATCAGACAATAATCCCTAGAATTACTAAGCATTAATAATTCTAAAATATTCAAAATTTACCATCTAAATCTCAGTACTCAAAATTAAAACCTTACAAATAAATTTTTTATGTACTGCGAAGGCAGCACTTAAACCACAAAATAACAACCATCACTATCTTTTTTTATTTTATTGGAAATACTAGTCATTATTATTTTTATTAGACTGATGGAAGTATGACAGCTGTATTTAACTATTTTATTCAAATTGTGAAAGAACAACTGCATGTAGTATTAGCTTTCAGTCCAATTGGAAATGATTTTCGTACAAGAATAAGAAAGTTCCCATCATTAGTTCAATGTTGTACCATTAATTGGTTTCAGGTAAAGATTTTATTTCCATAATATTTTAACATTTTTTTTTTTTGTAATTATTGAATTTGACAAAAGAATATTCAATTATTATTTAATATTTAACAGGCTCTTTTTCTGCATAGGTATTATATGTAATATTATACTACATGATGCTAATTATTTAAAATTATTTGTTTTATTTGGTTTCAAATATTACACTTTACTCTATCAATAGACTAAAATATTACTAAATTACGTTTATCTACAGAACTGGCCATCAGATGCTTTGTTGGCTGTAGCAACAAATTTCTTAGACGCAATTGATTTAACTGAACATGAACGAAATGTTTGCGTTACTATGTGTCAAAAGTTTCATTTATCGTCTCAAAATTTATCTATCGAATTTGAAGTTAGATCACAACGTAAAACGTATGTTACTCCTACGTTATATTTAGAACTAATGTCTACTTTTAAAGATCTATTGGGGAAAAAAAGACAGTAAGTACATTGTTTAAAACAGATAATTGTTTATTGTATCGAAAAATTACTTTAATAGGGAGATTTTAATGGCAAAACGTCGATATGAAGTAGGTTTAGAAAAATTACAAACTGCTGCTGATGATATATCAATAATGCAAGAAGAATTAAAAGACTTACAACCAAAAATTATGGTTGCGGCAGCAGAGGTAAAAGTTATAATGCAAAAAGTTGAAAAAGAAAACATAGAAATTTCCAAAGTAAAACAAATAATTAAAAAAGATGAAGAAGAAGCTCAGGAAACAGCAGAAGGAGCGCAAAAGATCAAAGACGAGTGTGATCTTCACATGGAAGCTGCGAGACCAGCATTAAATAATGCTTTAGCGGCACTCAATACCTTGACACCTAATGACATCACTTTTGTAAAATCTATGAAAAATCCACCAAGGCCAGTAAAATTAGCTATGGAAGCTGTGTGCATTATTAAAGATGTGAAACCTGAAAAAATCATGGATCCAACTACTGGGAAAACAACAGATGATTATTGGGTAGCATCAAAAAAACTGTTAAATGATATGAAATTTTTAGAGCATTTAATCAATTTTGATAAAGACAATATTCCACCAAAAATAATGAAAGTTATCAATGAAAGATATATAAATAACCCCGAATTTGATCCTAATAAAATAAAATATGCTTCGGTTGCTGCCGAAGGATTGTGTAAATGGATAATAGCCATGTCAAGTTATGATGTTGTAGCAAAAGAAGTTGCACCAAAAAAATTAGCACTTGCAGAAGCTGAGGCAGTATATAATAATGCAATGAGTGCACTAAATGGTAAACGTGAACAGCTTGCTGAAGTTGAAAAAAAAATGAAAGCTGTTCAAGAAGATCTTGAAGAAAATGAACATAAAATGAAAGCATTTCAGGATGAAGCTAATAATGTGCAAACGAAACTTCAGCGAGCTGAAGAATTAATTGGTGGTTTAGGTGGTGAAAAACAACGATGGGCACAAATGGCAATAGATCTTGGAAAGTCATACCTAAATCTTACAGGTTAATAAGACAATTCATAAAATAATCGTTTTCAAGGATGAAAAATTTTAATTAAACCTATTTTTAGGAGATATATTGCTAAGTTCTGGTATCATTGCATATTTGGGTCCATTTACTATGGATTTTCGAAATAAACAAATAAAACAATGGCTTCAAGACATAGTCAATAATGATTTAGTGTGTGCAAAAAATTATCAACTAAGTACTGTTCTAGGAAATGCAGTTGATATCAGAGCATGGAACATAGCTGGACTACCTACAGACTTATTCTCTACAGATAATGGAATCATTGTAGTGTAAGTTAATATCTTTTAAACAATTAGTAAATAAGTATATATTCTATTTTATTATTGATTGAATTGTTTTACCGTAGAAATTCTAGACGATCAGCGCTTATGATTGATCCTCAATCTCAAGCAAACAAATGGATAAAAAATATGGAGGCAGATAATTCATTAAGTATTATACGATTCACTACTCCGAATTATACAAAAATATTAGAACATGCTATAGCCAATGGAACACCTGTAAGAATATAATTGAAAACAAATACTAGCATTAAAATAAATATGTGCCAATCATAAAACCATAAAAAATTAACAGGTATTGTTGGAAAATATTTATGAAGAATTAGATCCCGTTTTGGACCCTGTGTTATTATCTCAAGTGTTTATATGTGGAGGCACATATTGTTTAAAATTAGGAGAAACAATTGTTGAGTTTAATGATAGATTCAGGTAATACTGCGTTTAATTGTTTACTCTTTATTACAATTTGATATTAATTATTAATAATTAATACATAAGAATTAGTATTTATATTATACTTTGTTCAACGTTGAGAGAACGGCGCGACGACAATCGGTTTTTATGCGCAGTCTCTTAAGACTCCGTAAGGGAACCGGTTTCGATAGCTGCCCTGTGCACAGGATCTGCGTGTTCTACCGCTGAACAGACTATAGAATTATAAACAAATAAAGTTTTTTATAATGATTACATTTAGGCTATACATTACAACAAAGCTTAGAAATCCTCACTACTTGCCAGATATATCAGTTAAAGTAGTTCTTTTAAACTTTGTGATAACTCCAATTGGGTTTGAAGATCAGTTATTAGGTGTAGTCGTTGCTAAAGATAGACCTGATTTAGAAGCAGAAAAAAATCAGCTTATAATACAAGGAGCTGAAAATGCCAAGTAAACAACAATTTAAATATTGTCCATTTGTAATAATTAAATAAATAAACATTGTGTCTGTGTCGTTTTTAGATCATTAAAAGATATTGAAGATAAAATTTTGCAAGTTTTAAGTTCTTCTGAAGGTAATATCTTAGAAGACGAAGAAGCTGTAAATATATTAAGTTCATCAAAAACTCTTGCTAATGAAATTGAAGTTAAACAATCAAAGGCCAAAATTACTGAACGAACTATCGATAAAACTAGACACCAATACAAACCTGTTGCTACATATTCTACAACACTGTTTTTTATAATTGATTCATTAACTAACATTGATCCAATGTATCAATATTCACTAACATGGTTTATAAATTTGTTTGTGATGTCTATAGAAAATAGTCCTAAATATGAAAAAATTGAAGAACGTACAAAAGCACTAACAAACCATTTCACTTATTCTTTGTATGTCAATATATGCAGAAGTTTATTCGAAAAAGTTATTATTCAGTTTTATTTTAAGTGCAAACTCTTTAAAATAATTCATTTATTTTGTTTTTATAGGATAAACTTCTATTTTCGTTAATTATGGCTGTCAGATTATCGTCAGAAATAAATCCCGAAGAGTGGCTTTTTTTTTTGACCGGAGGCGTAAGCTTAGATAATCAAATAACAAATAAAATTAGTTGGCTTCAAGACATAAGATGGGATGAACTTTGCAGACTTGATAACCTACCAAAATTTAAAGTATGTTAAACTTTTTAAGATTATTATTTAAGCAATCGCAATTATTTTAAGTCAAATATTTTAAAGGCACATTTTATAAAATATATACTAACAATTATTTTACTTAATATATCATTAGATAGTAGGGACTAGTATGTATTGTAGTGGTATATTAATGGTCTTCTACTCTTTTTTTTAAATTCTGTGTATCCTTTATAAATCTTTTTTTTAAACTTTTGAATAGTAAATCGTCACACGGCACTGTGAATTACGAATACACACAATCATTGTAACACAACTAACAAAACCAACAAACCACTAAAGTAATGAAACAAATGTTTTTCATAACTAAAATATATTAACATTAAATTGGTAGGAGCTAGCTAATATACTTATTGTTTAAATATATTAAGTGCAACAATAATTTATGCTACAGCAATAGTCTGATATCTTAATAAATAATAATAACTTATATATCTTACTATATGAATTAGGAACGATACCTATAACCGATAACTAATTATGTAATATTTAACAGATAATAATGAATCACTGTCATTATTCTTTTAATCCGTTTAAAAAATATATATATTATATAACATACTAATTGTGAGACTGCGGACGTCTGTTGTGTACCTATAATATTAAATATTATTTAAAATTGTATTATACTATCATAGCTTTAAAAGTTTAACTATTATTTATTATTTGTTAACCATACTAACTTCTCCTTTCATAGAAAAATTTTTTTTATGAAAGTTCGTTGAACTTTATTCAACAGACATTATTTTAGTAATGATGTTTATTTATATAGATGTTAAATAAACTAATATGACTAATTTGAACGTAAAAACCAATAATGGGGAGTATTGATTTAGAGAAAATTGTATAAGTAACCCAAATTTTTTTTTTAATACCTATTACGTTTTGTATTGTATGAAAGCTATAGGGATATTGGCTTTTCTAAATATGTTAGTCAATTTTCACTTACGAATTTAAGGAATAAATAATAAATAATATGTTCTAAATATGGTGGCTGCGGCTGTTCTTTAACCTAAAATTTCAAAATCAAAGAATATAAGAGTTGATTTTGAGAACAATGAAGATAAATGGAAACAGATTTATGATTCACCTGAACCACATTTGATGGATTTCCCGGAACCTTGGAACACGGATTTAAACTATTTTCAAAAGTGCATCGTATTACGGATCATTAGATATGACAAAATAGTACCTGCAATTCAATACCTTATATCAAGTAACCTATATGAATACTTTATTACTTATACAAAATACATAAACGTGTTTTTCACTTGTTTTTAGATGAATCAATTTTGGAAAGTAAATATATTGAACCGCCGCCGTTTGATTTAGCTGCATCTTTTGAAAGTTCAAATTGTGTGACTCCTTTAATATTCATTCTAACTCCTGGCGCTGATCCTACATCAATGTTAATTAAATATGCTGATAAAATGGTAAATTTAACTGAGCACAATTGTTTTATAGTAAACCTTTTAACCTTAATGCATGTACATAAAGACGGCGTAAAAGTAACAAAAACACGGGCAAGTATAGGTAGGTATTAGGTAACCGCTTTGTCGTACAGACATAAAGTTGTGTAGGACGTAGAAGTTGAATAATCCTCCGTCCTCGTACCTATTGATCAAGTTACCTTCTGTAATGAATGTGATAAATTTTAATTCAATGATAAATCATTGCATACGAAAGACCATTTTGAGTGGAGACGATCGATCTGTAAGCATATTTTTACGCGTGAATATCGAAGTTCGTCAAAGCTCATATATACAATAATATTGTAGATTTGCGAGTTTACTCAACTTTTTCTTTCAATGTTCAGGATTAACAACTTTTTAGGAATCTTGAATTGCATTTGCAAGCTTTATGACCAAGCATAATATGTTTTTATAAAAACACCAAAAAATAATCAAACATTTTAAATATGTATAAATAACTCAAAAAAAGTATAAAAATATTATCATAATATTTTAAAAATTATAATACCATCTATAGAAAATGCAATTATATACATTTGGCGAGTATTTCAAGTAACTGGTTTCAATAAAAACATTTATTTTGAAAACAGTCGAAAACTGATTTAGCTTAAAAATTTACTTTTTTCCCGATTTTTGTTTTGTTTTTCATAATTTTTTTGAAAAGTACCGGGCTTTTTTTTTTATTAATTTTCGATCCTCAAAGAACCAACTAGGTACTTTCACATGACTACCGAAAAAAAATTATAAATTGAAGAATTTTTTTTGTGGTGTTAGTGACACAATACCACAATAAATACTAAAAATAAAAAATCAATGAACATTGTAAATTCAATATAGTCCTGCAGGCTTCGCTCAGAATCTAAAATTGTATAGAAAAAAGTTGATTCTGAATTTTGATTTAAATTTTAGTTTAAATCTTTGTTGCTAGTATTACATCTTCTGCCTTTCATAAGTAAAATATTATCATAACTCATCACTTATGGGTCATAATCATAAATATTAAATTGATTGTTACAATATTCTGAATTGTATATACACGTCATAATTTAATTTAAATGGTTGTAAATTTCAGGGCTTTGGTTATCGTTTAACATCATTGTCATTAGGTCAAGGTCAAGGCCCCATAGCTACAAGATTAATTGAAGAAGCAATAAGAACAGGCAATTGGGTATTGTTGCAAAACTGTCATTTAGCCAAAAGTTTTATGCCTGAACTTGAAAAGGTTAGTCAATTGTTAAAAAAAAAATCTTATTCATAACTTTATCATATAAAATTTAAATTTTAAGTTTCATTTAAATTAGATACTTATATGACTTATGAATTATGACTAATTATATGAGATATAGATAGCATTATAATAATAACAATAACGGCCGCCTTGTGTCGTTCATTTAATTTTAATCACTGCTAATTATTAATTAATAATTGATATATGAATATTTAAATGTAAACCTATTTAGATTTGTGAAAGTTTTTCGGTCGAAAATACTAATTCTGAGTTTAGACTTTGGTTAACATCTTATCCCGTGGAATATTTTTCTGTGTCTGTACTTCAAAATAGCGTTAAGATGACTAATGAACCACCAAAAGGACTTCGGGCCAATATACATAGGTAGGTATTATAATATACTATGGATATATTTAAATTTTAGATAGGTACGTTTTCAAATATTTGTGGTGTTATTTTAATTATTATTTAACGTGCATTTTTCAGATCATTTACTAGTGATCCGATTACAAATGAAGAATTTTTCGAGGGTTGTAAAGTGCAAGGTGTAAGTTTTAAGAAACTGATCTTCAGCCTGTGCTTCTTTCATGCATTGGTCCAAGAACGTCGCAATTATGGTCCAATCGGATGGAATAGACTGTACGAGTTCAACGAAACTGACCTGAGAATCAGTGTAGTGCAATTGCAGAATTTTTTGAACGAATATCCAAACGTCCAGTTCGATGCCTTGCGTTATCTTACCGGTGAATGCAACTACGGTGGACGTGTAACAGACGATTGGGATCGTCGTTGTTTGACCACATGTCTACACAAATTTTACACTAAATCGGTTATTAAAACGGATAGTTTCAAGTTTGATAAGGCTGGTAAGACAATATTATTGCATTTTAATTATGCGATGAAAAATATCTATTGTTATGCACGTAACCGTGTACTTTCAATGTGTTTTTGTTATTCTAGGAGTTTATTGCTGTCCTGATTCAAAAGAATACGACCAAATCTTAGAACACATTCAAGGATTTCCGTTGGTCACAAAACCTGAGATTTTTGGTCTGCATGAAAATGCTGATCTCATTAGAGAGCGGCAAGAGAGCGAATTGATTCTTAATTCCGTTCTTAAGACCCAAGTAAATTAATTGTTTTAGTTAATAATTTAATTTACATGCAATTATTTATGCCATTTGTTTTTAAAAATTACTTTCATTGCCACATATAGGACCGAGTCGTGAGTAACATTAATATTATTAAGTATTAACTATCAAGCTGTAAAATTGTTTATGTATTCATAACAAAAATTATCCAACAATATAAATCATTACATTTATTTACATTTTTATTGCATTTTAGGAGTAGCTAGTATAAATAATATTTTTCACTTTCTGTTCTAATTATTATTAGCAGGTTCCTATATATTTATTATTTTTGAGTAACCATTGTATATCTGTATTATCTATTTTATTTTATCATGCTGCTATTATACATTAGGATTTATGGGAAAAATTTCAATTTAATAACGTAAGTATCAACAACTTAAATTTAAATTTAAATTTAAATCATCCTTGGTAGGTAATCATTTATAACCACCAAATTAGTAAATACTAGGGTTCGGATTTCGATGCATTTGCATCTTTTTTTGGAATGCTTGACACAATACTTGCCAAGATACAAATGTGTTTCAAGTACCCACTTAGCTAGCAATACATTTTTTTGATGCATTTTTTTAAACTTTTTAGGGCATTATTTACTGTTTTAAGTCATTAACCCTTTCTGGTAATAATGCGAAAAAAAATAATATATATACCTATAAATATTGTACTAAATCAATTTAATAGTAATAACAACACTTTAATCTGGTTTTTAAATTAAACGATCGACAAATTTATCTCGATTTTTGAAGAAATCTTGGGCCAATTTCGGAGAATCTTTTAGAGTTTTTGAGTCATAAATGAATTTGTTAAAAGGTTGGCTATTAGGTCATTTAAATTCGAGCCCTATAATAATCACTATAAATGATATAGGTAAGTCCAAAGTGTCAAAGTACTACTGTACTTGCTAGGTCGCGAATACTTCTACAGTTCTACTACATTTAAGTACAATGTAGGCACCTACCTACTTATTGCGGAACGCGAATCGTGAGCACTTATATAACGAATTATCTTCTTCAGTCTGTTTTTTTTTTTATTGGTCTTGAGCCCGGCAACTATTCCCATTACCTATTGTAGGTGTTACGGTTTTTGTGGGGTATTGGTGCGGTTGTTTTGGCAACTCATGTATGTGTGGCAAGGCTTTAAACACCAAGCCACTTTATAGCTGTTTGTATTACTTAATCAAAACCATAATAAATCACCCAGTAATGTGTTATGCTACATTGTTAAGACGAGAATGGCTCATTTGATATTTGAATTTATTACTATTTTTTAAAACCGTACCTACTACCTCCAGATAGGAATAATTGCAAATAATTTAGTTTTTATATCTAAGTTTAAAGCAATTTTTGTGGATTTTGCAGGACTCAAAAACTGCCGGCGGCAAAGGAGTATCGTCCGAAGATCTGATTTTGACATTTTCCACAGACGTACTTAACAAATTACCAAACAATTTTGACGTTACACTCGCTCTCGAAAAATATCCTACCACTTACAATCAATCTATGAATACAGTTCTGGTGCAAGAAATGGGTCGGTTTAACAAACTATTAGATGTCATTAAATTTAGCCTGGCAAACTTACAGAGAAGTGTTAAAGGTACTGTTAAACCTGATATTATTGCATGTCAGTGATCTACCTACCTACTATTTAATTTGATTTACCTATTGAATATTTTTCAACTATATTTTTAATTTATAAATACATTTAAAAATATTATACATTCATTTTTATTTCCATCTGTTAATTTTATTTAAAAGACTACATTCTAAATCTATCCTAATAGAATACCTATTCTTGTATCTTTTAAATATCTGGTAGGTAATTACCACAAAAACAAGCTACCTAAATCAACAATTTCTTGTTTAACATTAAAAAATATTAAGTTACTTATGAATAACAATATTGCATCTTTTACTTACTATTTAGTGATACAATATCAAAAATCAATATTGTAATTAGCTTAAATATTAATTATATAATTCAAATTCTTAGTTTTGATTAGAGTAAGACTTAATTGTTATTTTATGTCTAGGATTAATTTTAATGTCTAATGAATTAGAAGAAGTCTATCACAGTATCTTAGTAAGTAAAATTCCTGTGGTTTGGGCTAATAGTTCATATCCATCACTAAAACCATTGGGAAGTTATATTAAAGATTTCTTGCAGCGATTGGCATTTTTACAGGCAAGTAAATTAAATTCTAATTCTATGATTATTTACTATCATATATCACATTGAATGATTTGAATTTTTGTTATAGAAATGGTATGTTCATGGTACTCCAAATTCTTTTTGGATTTCCGGCTTATATTTTACACAAGCATTTTTAACCGGATCCCAACAAAATTATGCAAGAAAGTATCAGATTCCTATAGATTTGTTGACCTTTGATTATAAGGTAAATGGCACTCTTTTAAACATACAAGCATATATTAGGATAAAACTCAATAACAAAGTTCAAATGAAACATAGTTCTAATACCAATAGCTCCCTTACACACTTAAAATCTGAAGTTGGTAAGTGTATTATAAACTGGTGGTAATAGTCACAATCAGGGCCTAAAAGTTTTAAAAAGTAACCATAATGGCTTAATGCTACCATCTGTTACTATGTAAAAGTTTGTCCTGTGTGAATGTATACGTATTATGTGTTTATAAATAAATAAATTGTGGAATGATGGAGTGTAGAGTTTTGTCACCTCTTTTTTAAAACTTTTTAAGTACTGGTAATATTGTTTTTACTACTAAATTGTTTACATAAAATTATGTTTCTAGATAATGGATAGAAATATGACAGTAAATTCAGCACCAGAAAATGGTGTTTATATTTATGGACTATTTTTGGATGGGGCCAGGTGGAGTAATAAAAAATCAAGTCTTAAAGAGTGTAAGTTAAAACAACTATACTCCAGGATGCCAATAATTCACATGATACCAATAAAAAAAGAAGATTTAAAATTCGACACTGTTTATTTATGTCCATTGTACAAAACGGCTGAAAGAAAAGGGACATTATCAACAACAGGGCATTCAACTAACTTTGTTATTGCTTTATTGGTACCAACAATTAAACAGCCAGAACACTGGATAATGAGAGGAGTTGCTCTACTATGTCAACTATCGCAATAAACCTGTATTTATAATTTGTTGTAATACAATTTAGATTTTGATCAAGACAATGTGTTTTTTATTATTTTTTTTATTACACTTTTAAGGTAGAAAAAATGATTTGATTTGATACTTTGAAGGGTGTTACCAAATTGTATCCATCTAACCTAGCCCTGGTGAGGAGTAAAATATCCTCAGTACTTTTCAAAATAATCAGGAATTACAAAAAAAATATACTTACATCAATTATTAACATTTTTATATTCCCGTGACTGACATTATTTATTTGTTTATTATAGTATAATGTCTATGAATTCACTCTAACCTTCTTAATATTGAAAGTGTAACACCCCCTCAACGTTAGAAGGACCCAAGGTATCATGCTTCTCGCTACAAGATAAACCCTAAGTCCAAAATAACCTTAAAGTAATGAAGCAAATCAAAGAGGGCCTAGAAAATATTCAGTATTCTTACCTAGATGTTATAAAAAACAAATCCACTCTAGCCACCGTGGATATCAAACATCTACTTCAACAGAACACCAAGTGAACTCCTCTAAAAAACACCACACCTATATTATGTAACAAAAACTTAATCATATCAAAAAACTTCCCAATTCCACAGTAAAAACACAGGCACATTAAAAATGGTTAACTCTGTAAGACCACAAAACCGCTCCCAAATTTTAGTTCTATCTACACAGCAGAAGGACCGGAAATTTTTTATGTTCTGGACCCTATAAAAAAGACTCATACACAAAAAACAGCTAACCTCAGAAACTCACCAAGTACATTTAGAAGCATCGACAACAATTTTTCTCTAACTGAGATTGCCAGGAAAATCCAAAACCGACTACATAACTTACTGATTCGGAAACTCGATTTCGTTGATATGGATAGAAAATGAGACAAAAAAGCACATGAATCAATTGTATCCTCTTACTCTAACAGAGTTCACCTAACTTAGATTAATCATACATTATGTAGTAACCGTGATGTATCGAAAGAACATCTAAATTACATCACACACACACACAAATGGCCACTCTCACCTGATATCTCGAGAAAAACAGAAATCTTAATCAATTGAATAAGATACCACCACACGCTAAACCACCAACACCTGATGTACCTAAGCAGTGAAGGCCCCCTATTGTACCAGTCGCAGTATCCCCTTACGGTGAAAAACATTTTAACTGAATTCCCCATGTACGGAAGTAGATTACAAGTAGAAAGAATTTCCAATATTCAGAAGCACTCAACCCAAACAACTGAACAGTTTTCATAACATTTTAAAATAAAATTAACTATGCAAAAAAAAAGGAATGTAATATATTTAAGTATTGTAATTTAAAAAGCTAACGACCACTGTCACCAAGGCTAAATAAAAAAAAACCAATTATCTGTTGCCAATAAAGCATTTACTTACGAAAACGTTTTAAAATAATATTTTAATTTTCAACAATTATACAGATAAGTATGTATATAATATCATACATAATAAATAAATGTACTGTAACTGTAAATTTCAAAAAAAAATTGATAAAAACAAAATCAACAGTCAAAAAATATAAAAAAAAATTGTTAATTTTAGCTTAGCTAAATTTTCTTTTTAATTTATAAATGAGATACTAGGGAGAAAGAAAAAACATTTTTCACTGTGCTTCTAAATAACTAACTATAAATACTTGAACAATTTTTATTAAGTTCAATATTGTTGGCATGTGTAATGCATCTTTATTATCACTTTTCTTATGCCAAACTTTTGGAAATGGATTTGGAATCATATGAACTACTTCAATTCCTACAAAACAAATATCTTATTATAACATTCAAATTTAGAGGAGCATTTCAATTTTAGTATTACCTCTTTGGTAAAATGGAATATGATCATCATCAATTTTAACAAATGCAGACATTGGACGGAAATAGGTATCAGTATGTTCATTCAGACAACCAGTCTTGTTTAAGATCGTTTCAGATTTGATCAAAGATCGATATAGGTCAGCAGTTTCTAGAAAATAATTATAGAATTTTGGATTCTTTGTGCCCAACAAATCTAGTAGCATTAGAAATTCCTGAAAAAAATAAAATAAGAATAATAAAATGTTTAGTTACATACTTGTTAATAAAATTATGAAGACAACAAATAACTTACGATTCTATATAATTGATTTAATTGTCGACCATTATGTAGAAATTTGGTATTTTCCATCTTTGAAGCTAAATGTCGAGAACCGTAAAGAGAATCTGAATCTGACCATTCTTCAAAAGCTTCTTCTCCATCGAAAAATACCATCATCAAGCTTAAAGGCTAAATTATTTTAAACAATAATATGTTATAATTTATACTAAAAGTTAAAACATCAATTTAATATTATTATATCTAATACATTCATAGAATAAAACTAAGCACCACATGCTAAGATAATACTTTTAATTTTTTACAAGACTTCACAGTATTTCCTATAATAACATTCCTGAACCTATATGTTCAAGAGAACCACAATCTTGAATTAGTTTTATAGGGTGAATTTACCAAACTATCATTCAACTTAAAGCTAAGAACATTATCTGTGTTTGTCATTGGGTTGTCAGTTAATCCGACATAAATGAAATCTAGTCTTTATTTTATGCTATATTGTAAATACCAAAAAAGTTGAATATGTTTTTTATAATGTTTAAGCTACTTAAATAGTGTAGCCCTATTATTTCTGGAAGATATCTCTTATTGTGTGGTCAGTTAAATAATTTATTGCTATCCAAATCAGAAAAATCTATTTCCATCTTTAGAGGATTCATTTGAAAAGCATAGGTAAGTATCAAACTAAGGGGATGACCACAAGTTTTAAAGTTTCCTTTAAGAGGATGTGATACCCGCATGTGTTGTCTCCGTCTTACAAGTGCGTAACATAGCAAATTGTACGCTCAGCAGAACACGTGTAGCTCCGTTAGTTTAAAAATTAGTGCGAATTGACCTCTTATAAAATCTAAAGGTAAGATTATTATCTAGTCAACCTCATAGGTTTTTTATTATATTTTAATTTTAACGCGAGTTATGAGTATTTTAAAATTGTAAATTTTTTATACATTTTAAAATACTCATAACTCGCGTTAAAATTAAAATATAATAAAAAACCTATGAGGTTGACTAGATAATAATCTTACCTTTAGATTTTATAAGAGGTCAATTCGCACTAATTTTTAAACTAACGGAGCTACACGTGTTCTGCTGAGCGTACAATTTGCTATGTTACGCACTTGTAAGACGGAGACAACACATGCGGGTATCACGTCCTCTTAAGAATACATCGCTGTTGTGAAAGTTCATGCTGGTTTTTACTTTACGTATGTCTATTTTTCAATTTTTTTTTTTCTGCAAAAATATTTATTTTTTTAAATTCATTTCAAGTAATTTTTGGTGTCTTATACGAGCAGCATGTTTAGTAAGCTCATGCTTTTCCTAATAAATTTTACCTATTAAAAAATATGAAATAAAAAGTAAAAACAAAACCAACTTCAAAACGGTACACAAAACCAATTAGAAGAAAGAAATTATTTTACTTACAAAAGTATACTATTTAGAAACATGAATAACTATTCCAAATTGATCTGAATAGTACAACTATTAATTATTTTTTGATTTCAGTGCTAAGCCCTGGCACAACTCTTTTGTTTCTCTAATAATTGATTAAATCATGATCTTACAACTGCAGAATAGTAATACACTTTTGGGAGTAAAATTATTTCTTTGTTTTTAATGGTTCTTGTATATTGTTAGGAGTTGGGTTTTTTTTTTTTAAAGATTTTAAAATTTATAAAATGTTTGTAGATTAACCACATTATTCGCTTATCCACGGTTGCAGCGCCAACCTGATTCAAGGATAAACGAGAGCTTACTATTTGTGTTATATTAATACCAATAATATTTATTATATGAGTTACAAATGCATATACATGACAAAGATAATACCTAAATGAAATAATAATTTCATTTGACGTATAACAATATTTAATTCTAAAATTATTAAACTAATGCCGGGTTGTATGAAAGATGAATTAATTTAATGGTTCAATAAAATGTAATGGACCAATCATAGGCCACTAAATCACGTTTATGAACCATAAGGGCATTAGCTTACAATTGATTCTTTAAATATTTGGTGACTGTTCATGCAACTCGGCATAAATTACCTAGGTATTGATTTGAAAGTTGATCAGTAATTGTTGACATATGAAGTTAGAAATAATTATAATAGTTTTATATTCATTTTTATATTAACTTACAGTATTTTTAAAGGCTTCAAGTCGTTGATTTAATGACTCTGCCATGTATAACATCATAGCACAGGGCACTGCTGAATCAGTTGCGCCAACAAAATAAAAATCCATTAATTTTGAATCGTAATGGCAAGCAATAACTATATACCGATCAGCCATGGGGTTTAGAGTAGCCACAACATTAGTCATATTATACACGCCTTTTGGTGTGGAAGCTTTGAATTCATCTAGCTCCACTGCCCAACCATTATTCTTCATTTCCTCAGCAATATACTGTAATTTAGAAAAATCAAAAACATTCAACTGGTTTGTATACAATACAATTGATTATTAATTATTTCAATTTGTTTAAAATTTACCGTTTTTATAAATTCGTGATTATTCGTTCCAACTACTCTTTCAATTAACATTTCATCTAGGATTGGTTTAAAGTGTTGTTCAATCCCCATGTGACATAATTTATAAGTAGTATCTTGAGAAATAGCAGTGCTTCTCTAAATTGTTAAAGAAAACACATTATTAAGTTGATCCAATAATATTATGCTAATTAATAATATACCCAGTAAGATAATAAGTCCAATAATATTCCAAATTTCAAGTGACAGAAGATTTCACTATGAAATATTGAAATAGAAAAAATTAATCTGTTCTATGTGAAACCAAATTGGAATCATATAATAATTTAGATAAATTGATTAGGTATCAATTATAATTCATTTTTTATTAATTAAATGGGGAAAATTGAGTAACTTTTAAAATTTGAAAGGAAATCAATATTTTTAAAACAAGATTCATATGATCATTTAAGGTGATGAGTGAGTCAGTGTAATGTAAAGTAGAGAATGGGTACTTTTGGAAAACAAAAAGCAAACTTGCCGTAACAAATACTTTATCAATATCGCCCATAATAAAACCCATTAAAACTAATTTTAAATATAACATGACAGTGCATCGTCTTCATAAGCTCTTATTGAAACCACCAGGTCAATTGATAATTAAAAAGGAGAAATACAACTTATATCTAGAAATAAATTATTACTAAGAGCAGTATGTGCACAAATCATGAAAGAAATACAGTAATACAGTTTACTTAAGAGTGCACATAGAAATACATAGTCATACTGAAAAGATTTTTTTTTCTTTATGAATGTAGGTAATGTTGAAAGGTAAAGTAAATTCATTACAATTTTACTTGAGAAACAAACAATATTACTTAAGTAACGAGTAATGAGTAAAGTAACTTTATTACTCTTATCCCTAAGTACTGAGCAAAAGTAACTTAATTATTTTATAAAAATGACTAACACAACACTGCAAACTAACTACTGAGGTGTTAAAAACATTAATTAATATTTTCAAATAGTATAAAATGGGCACTAAGACTATTTAATCTATAATAGCACCAACCCATTAAAGTTGAAGTATTATCTGTTTATTTTCAAATTTGAAATTTTCAATTCACTTCCAGTGTCGGATTTAAATGCCGACGAGACCCCCTCTTTGATTATGTCCTGACTACTGAAGCCCACCTAAATTATGTAATTGATTTTTTTTTAGTTTTGACCAAAAAAAAAAAAAAATGTATATTACAAACTCCAGTTTGTTTTATTAATAAAATATTTAGGAATACTTCAATATATACGTAAATTTAAGTTATTGAACATTCTATATTTCTACGTGGTGGGCATTGATCACAAATAATATTATTTATTAATTATATTCGATGTTATAAATTATAATATATAACAATATCGCTGCATTGGTTTTCCCATAGACCTATTAACTAAATGGACTGCGTCTTGAGCAATAATGAATCAGACAATCAGATGTTGACTTATTTTTTCGCCGTGCTATGGGTATGGAAGGCGCAGTCCATAATATTTTATGATTATAGAATTTATCAGTATAAAACTAATAAACCTGTTTATTATAAAAACTGTACAACGGTTTATCCAAATAAACAAATAATCAATACAACTTTAATTTTGATACCCAATAGCAAAAATATTAAAACTATGGGCTGGGTTTAATGGTGAATTTGAAGAATGGGCCGAATTAATCTCTTGCTGCCCCTGAAATTGGAGTCTGCGCACGCCTATGCTTAAGTTTTTTTCTGATAGAAAAATATCTAAAAATTTTGAATCGGGGGCACAAAAAAGAAAAGTCAACTAAAAACCTACAAATTATTGATGTAGTATCCCGATTATTAGTCAAAAAGTAATGACTAGTTTTTGGTGGTACACATGCAGTTTCCAAACTGTAGTTAACAAATTAAGTGTTTTAAGAACTCATGATCAATTTGTTATAGAAGAAAAAACTGGTCAAATTTTGATATATTTACAGAAGTTTTGGGACCAGCAAAATTTCCAAAGAGGACAAAAAAAAAATGCCTTTACAAATTGATGAGAATACTAGAGGTATAATTTTATTAGAAGAAGAAAGACATAGAAGAATTTATTTTGAAGCATTAGACAACATGATTGTTGAACCAGAGCTCAAAAATTGTAATTACGGCCTTACCAAACACAAATAAAAATCAGTATTTCAACGTAATATTACATTATCAAAATTATTGTATAATATGACCTATCATAATAGCATAATAAAGGTGTATAGAACTAAAATAAAAAAAAACTATAAATTATAATTATGTAATAAATTATACAAAATACTGAAATACTACAATGTGAACATAAAATTAATTTTACTAAAGTATACTTGTTTTTAGAAAGGTATTAACTATTATGTAACCAACAACTAGTGTTTAATAAATATTATTTTAATTTATGACATATTAATAACAAGATGAGTCCAAAGGTTAATTATATTGGATTCAATAAGGTAGTTTTTTTTCAAGATTGAATAACATTTTTAAATTCAATAAACAAACTGTTTTAGGTAGTTTATAATAACATCTGAATACCTAATTGTTGATAATCTGTATAATTAATTTGTAGACAAATTACAATGGATAATGGTAAAATAGTCACTCGAAAAAATGACTATTAATTAAGTGGACCCATTGATTTTATGTCAATACATTAAAATATAAATAAAATATAATTAGTAACGATTTCATAAATATTTTGAATTCAAGAGTTTTCTCAAATTGTAACCTAATTGTTAAGAATATCTGATAATTTAAACATTGACACCGAATGTTCAATCAGAATTTCCATTTTTCTACCACCATTCGTTATTTTGTAACTAACCTATCAACTGCCATTACATAGGCTGGTCTGTCCATAATTTAATGTGAGTTATATTTGTGTAACAATTTTCATACATTTTTTTATGGATAAGATTGGCAAGTCTAATTTATTGAATGAATAAAAAAATAAGTATTTTTATTTACATACCGGGGTTTTTTTATCCAGGGTCTTTTTATTTCAATAACCAGTTAAAATTATTTATATAATATTATATTTAATATCAGGTCCGTACTAATTGTATCTATAATTGTGAAAAGTTTTTTGAAAATCACACTGTTTAGTTTAACGGTACAACAAGTACCCACCAAATATTTATTAGATTGTCAATATTCGTTATTATTGATATGCATCAAGTATCTACCTATAATTAAAACTAAAATAGTACGGCTTACATATTATAATTGTTAATGCTCAAACATATTATAATAGTCTAAACTCTATGTTAGATTGTTAGATAAAGAGAAAGTAGATATTATTATTTAAATAGTTTAAATAGTTCTGCCTACATGTAATTCTTGGTACTCAAACATATTATAATAGTCTATGGTCTATAACTATATGTTAGATAAAGAGAAAGTAGATTATTCAAATGGTTTAAACAAATATAATAGGCATTTTATTAAAATGATTAAAACTAATCACTTATTATAATAATAGGTATATAATATGATTATAAAATACAATAATGAAACAAAAATAATCACACTGGAAAATTAGATCACTTACTTGTTTATTTCTGGAGCTGATCTTCTGTGACGAAACAATCGTCATGATTTGAATAGCCACGAAAGCACATCTTAAAAATGACATTTTAAAATAAAAAGAGAATGCCTATAATAAGTAGTGATTAATATTAATAACGAAATCAGCAGACTCGTCCTGGATATTTATACTAAAAGACATCGAAACGACATATAAACGAGCGTCCGCAGTGCACCATCAGTACGTTTCGTTTGAGTGAATACGACCATAAGGCATCAAATAAAACTAGCGTACGGTGGTCCATTGTTAATTTGAAATTAGATAGGAGGTAGGTAAATAAGGTATCTCACAACGATTCAACACTATTTTGAATTGCGGAAGAGGAAATTGTTTTTGCGCTGTGGTGATAGTATCCCGTAACTGATAAACTCGTGATATATACGACATGGTGTGGTTGACGAAAATCCGGATTTGGTTCAAGTCTACGCATTACGTCACTCGCCCACCACTTTTAACAGCACACAGAACACCATTGGGCATAGGCTTATGGCACCGACAACCCATGATAGAAATATTTCTATCATGCGACAACCGAAAGATCAGGCCATTGGGGCAATATTATAGCAGGCCAGTTGTGGACTGTGGTTTCATATATTTTGTTCCAAAAAACCCATGGAAATTCTGGAGAAAATTACTTGGTAATATTACAGTTATCCGCCGTGGTCAAATATTAAAAACTTGACAACAAAGTATAAATAGACACCCACACTTTGTTAGAACAAGTCAAAATTACAAAATATTTCATGAATGTCTTATGCCCACAGATATGTAAACATCATACGTATGTTAATATAATCTGTGATAATAGCAATATAGCAATTTGTGTTCTGTAGATATAATAGTTTTGTGATAACTGATACACGACAATAATACTAATCACAATTGCCTATTAGTTATTTGCTAAGCCAAGTTTCATTATTATTATTCTGTCTTTACGTTACACCAATTATTGTATTACAATTTGATTCGTCTATGAATCTTTAAAAACGTCGATACTTGAACACAATTATCACAAACTTCTTTGTAATTAGAAATGGCTGGGTGTTCTAGGGACAGTCAAAATATCGATTCTGATAATATACAAACCAATTTTCAGGTAAATTATTATTTTCCCCTTCGTGTGTCTTTTAAATAAACTGTAATACCCATTTTTATGCTTACGATATAGAGATCATCTTGTTGTTATGTGTGCAATGGTTATTACGGATCATGTTTTGATGAACAAATTTGTCAAACATGTCATTTGTTTCTTTTTTCTGAAGAGCTCACACAGGCTGTCCAAGAAGATGTGCATAACACAATGGTAATAAAGTCTAGTGAAATAACATTATTCATCAATGAGTAATATAAATTAATTGTGTATAGTAGATAGGTGACAAACAAATATTAATTTTAGTGTTGTCGTGTAATGTGTATTAAACGGGTGTTTTGTCCCCATCAGTTTGACACGGCTCCAGCGCCGGTATCAGAGTATGATACCGTTTCGTGCCCAAAGTTATTTTTATTTATAATATAATAGCATGTCAATGTTTTGTTTTTACTATTTTTAGGTACTGTAAATACCATAGGGTATACAATTTACCCTTTTTAAAATGAGAATACATCTTGCTTTCTCATATGTAACCAGAGCATTATTCTGTGGAGTGAGGCAGATGCCCAAATTAAAACCAGATTTTGTCCGCACGCTGTGTTCTCATTTGAAAAAGAGTATAGAACTGATACTGAATTTTAATGTTTTACAATTATCTGTAATAAATGCAATACTCGATACACAATAATACAGTAGAGTTTTTATATCAACATATTATATTATACGGGACCAGAAAATTGATCAATCGAAGCTAAATGTGAACTGATATGTGCTATGTTATGTACTTGTTAGGCTTAGAACAAAGCTAATGAAAATCTTACTGGCCCTGATAATTGAAATACATTTTGCAATGTCGTTGGACTTCAACAAGTGGTAGTCATCACAATAATTTCTTTTTATGACAAAAAATCTGAACAAAACAGAACACTTCTATTTGCTCCAGAAGCATTTCTTGATATTCTACCTAACATAAAACGTATATATTGATGGAATATTAATTGCTACTTATCCAAACAAATTCTACTAGATGTATAGTATACATACTGCAATGGTCACTAAATGTATTCCATTAGTATACTCTTTATAGTTATAGATGACTATATTTTATACAATTTTCATAGTAATTGTTTTTAATGTTATGTATTTTATGAAGTGTTTAAAAAATGTATTGATATTTTCAAAAACACATTTATAACATAACTTATTAAGAGCATGTCACTGCACCATTTATTCTCACCCACACACAATGTAGAAAATTTACGTTTAGCAGAACTAACCTTGTGAACCTAAGAACATTACCTGAGTCTCTATATTGGATATTTTATGATATTTTAATGTTTACGTAAGTTATGAGTTTATGTAATTATTATAACATAGGGTAATTTGGTATGGTGGATTAGAGAGGTTGAAGGATGGCTTTTGGGAAGGAGAAAAATGAGAGAAAAATAGTGCATTGGTTGGTATCCTCATAACTCATAAGCCATATCTTATTAATTTTAGTTGAATTTTTTCAAGACTGTCTTTAAAATAAATATGTAATTGTATATTAAGGGAGTTGAGGATGGTGATAGTGGAAATGATGAACCAGCAGATATATTTTATAATGGCTTTCAACGACCTGTTCAAGATGTACCACTTGATGCACGTGAACAAGTTGCTCCATCACAAGATCTTGCACGGCGACTTCAGTTACTATCAGAATCATCTGCTCTGTGTCCTCAACCCTTTGATGATGATAGTGATTATTTCCAAGAACTTCCTCCAGAAGGTATATTTTTTATGGCCTATATCCTTTTATGATATTTATTTATATAATAATATTCAACATTTTATAATTTTTGACACAGTGTTATTGACTGTATTTTCGTATTTGGATGACTTCAGTTTGTGGTGTGTAAGTAAGGTATGTACACGTTGGAACCAATTATTACGTTCACATATCCCACAAACATGGCGTAGGTTTGTAGTTGATTGTTGGCCTCTTTACCAGCCTTTAAAACCTGTTGATGATTGGCTTTCAGTTAGCTCAGCACTGTGAGTATAGTACTTTGCTATGTAGATAAAAAAAAAGAAAAAAAAGTACCCTTAATTAATGTAATTTGTTTCATTTGATAGATTTAGCAGTTCTTCGTGCTTATTATGTATACGCCGAATGTATTATCGACCACATGCTGAATGTCAAGAAAATTCATGGAGAAGAAGACGATTACGACATGAAGTTAAAAGTTAGTATTTATAATTTTATAAATATTTTATTTGATCACCAAAAAATAAGTATAAATATAATTGTTTATTTCTTCTAAAAGATAATGGGCCTCACTGAACTGGTTTGTGTGGAGGCCATGATCAAAATATATACTTTTTATGTTTAAACCAGTATTTAAGTAACTAATATATTTGCTTATGGTATAAGTTGAGTTAACTATATATGAGATACACTCCTATTTTGTTATACAATTACAAACAAAAATAATTTTCATCATAGCATGTATTTTTATTTTATTGCTGAAGTCTGAAGTATCCGACCCCCATATTTTATATTTGTATGTATCAAATGAATGTTACAATTTTGATTTTGTTCAGATTTAAAGACTGATCCACCTGAAGGTATCAGAGCAATATCTCTGGACAATCATTGGTGTCACTGGCAAGCCACAATTTTAGGACCGGCTGGTAGTCCATTTGAAGGAGGGAAATTTTTTCTGTATATACAAATACCTTATGGGTTAGTTGAGATAACCTCACTAAAATATTATTCCAAATAATTAGTTATTTTTATTGTTATTTTTATTAGCTATCCAATGACTCCTCCAGTGGTCAGATTTTTAACTAAAATATTTCACCCTAATATTTCTCGTCATGGAGACATTGGATTAGATTCACTCCATTATAATTGGAGCTTAGCATTGACCATTGCTAAAGTATTGATTTCAATTCAGTCACTGCTTACTGATCCATTTTGTGATGTATGCATGGAACCTGACATTGCACGTCTCTACAAAAATGACCGACAGACATACAATACTATTGCACGATATTGGACTCATCGATTTGCTATGAACGATATATTAACTTGGACTAATTAAGTATTTGTTTTTCATTATTTTCTTTCCCTCTTATCAAATATAAAGATCTGGTTGCCAATCCCCTTAGTATCATGTTGAACATAGCTTGTAAAGCAGTGTTAAACAAAGTTATACTAAACTTTAAGAAAGGATAAATATCAGTAAAGTAATGTACCTAATATGTTATAACTGTGTGAAAAATATATCTTTTTTTGTTGCTAAACATTAGATTTGAGTTTGTTATAATTTTTATTTATAGTCCAATTTATATGTCTAAAATAATGTATTATAAATTAAAATAATGTTAAAGTGTAAAATAAAATAGCTTTAAAGATATTAATATGACACTTGATTAAATTAAAAGTTACAATTAAAGTTCAACAACATATAAACTTATGTAATGTATGAAAGATACAAAATTGAATTATTTTTATTTTGTGATGATATATTTTAATTTTTAATAAATATTTTGTACAAACTACATAGTTATGCAAATTTATTGTGAGTTAAAGTAAGAAGTTATTAGTTTTACAGTTATTATATATACCTATGTTCCCCATCCAAAACTCACCTCTTAACATTGTTAGATTTATCAATTATCTAGTTATGTTAGTATGTTAGATTTATCTACTGTTAAAATATAATTGATTAATGATAGTATTATTTTATTCATGCAATGTGTATCCAATAGGCAAGTATAAGAAAACCTCTTAATCGTACTCTTAATTGTTTTGATGAAAAAATACTACCAAGGGCTGTATCTGACACATTTTTCTTAACTCTTGGCTAATATTTTGTTTTACTGATAGAGGAAAACACCACTGTCTCCTGACCAAGGAAAGCTGTTTATTATTGTTTGGCGTTATTGATCAGCCATGCGAAAATGGGAGTGAGTAACTATCTCTTTTCTCTAGGCATTCTAAGCTTGTATAGAACGAAGAATTGCGTAAAAGATAGGGTATTTAAATTTTATAAACAAGGTAAAATAGTAAAAGAAATTTATCATTAGTTAATTCTAGATTCAAAGTACTATTGTGAAATTATATACAACTATAATAGTACATCAATGTATATTGGTAGTTGCTACGATAACTGTGATCTACCATATAATGATGACAAATATACAAGCGCAGAAAAAAATTATTCTTAAAAATATATTTTTCTCAATCATTGTCCATCATACAATAATTATGAATTTAATTTTTTAAGTGAACAGCTGACAGTACAAAATTAAAGACATAAATTATTTTATACACTTTAAATAAGATGTCCAAAGAACAATGTATTTTGTAGTTGTATTAATATTTAACCTATATCTGAGTCATACTACATACATTATTTAAATATTTTATATGTAGACACAGTGTTAACTGTAAAAGGGTTAAGTTATGTAAAAAAAAAACAAATTAACAGTTTATGTTTTCGTTACTATAATTAAGTAGAAAAAATATTTAATTTTACATATTTCAAAAGCCTATAATGTAATATGTTAAAGGCATAAAACAAAATTAACAATAGTTTACAAATAATGTACATGACAAAATAAACAAAAAAATTAAACAATACAACAAATGGAATAAAAATATTTAACAATATTTACTTTACTATAGTTAAAAATTGTTTTATATGTAGTTAACATTTTCTAGAATCACATATTTGTTTTCTCATCTAAATAAGAATTAGTTGGTAAACAACAGATAATATAACTTTTAATAAATTATACTTAAATATGTTGAAAGCTAAAGAAGTTGAACATAAAGAATAAATAAATTTTAAAATGGTATTTAGAAATAATAACTTTAATATGAAACGTATGTTTTTCTTTGAACAGGATAAAACAATTAAGAGTTAATTCTTGATTATTTGAACATGATATTCATGGAAATCAATACTTCTTTGTAATCTTTTAATGCTTTGATGATTGATAGGCAAAAACCCTTGGAAAGTGGTAATAATGGATATCCAGGAACAAGTTTTTCATCTAAAAATTAAGTGTACCAAAAAAAATTATAGGATTAGAGTTTATAATAAATATTATAATTTAGTGTTAACTGTATCAATTAAAACACATAATGAACTAATTATTGTTGAACTAATAGTTATTACCTTCAGTTAATTCTTTTTCAGACATTTTAATCCAATTTTCAATTGTATTGATTAACCTAAAAATTTTGATATGTTATACTACAGTTAAAATCATTCTATTACATAGTTAAAATATACAAGAAACATACTTTGGACCATGTGTTTTTACGTGTTCTAGTATTTCTTCTTTAAAATACCCTGCATTTTTTTTAATGTCTCTAAATGAAAAAATAAAAATAACATTCAAGTTAATAATAGTTACTGCATGATGATGTGGAAAAAAAGAGGCATTCTCAAAGGGCGGAGAGTTTTTCTATAATACCAAGTAACTGGTAAATTTGATATTGGTGTGTTTTTCAATTTTCATGCACTTACTGCATACAAGAGGCAGATGATATGTATTTTGTGATGGTTGGTAATTAATTGGTTATTTTTAAAGTAAATACTGTATGGGCGACAGCCAGACGTTTACTGTGGAGTGTTAAACCCCCAATCCCCCTCTCACCAATAATAGGTGTACAATTGAATTAATATATACAGTGTGTTTACCAATTTAGGGAACACTGAAATTCATGGCCGGATCATGTTGGAATAAATTGATTTTTTTTTTTCAATGTAACCGGCGAGAAATTCAGTGTTCCCTAAATTTATGAACACACTGCATATGATTATATTAAAACATATTTTAAAATATGTAGGTTAGGTTATACTAGTTATAACTGTTATTGCTAAACCAAGAATATTGCACAGAAAATCACAAAATTTCGAAATGGAAAGAATTGTAAATTTCTTAAAGCAGCCTTTATAATATATACTCATTCAATATTTTCCCCCCAATGCATATAAATCATTTAAAATATTATGCAACATGAGTGTTTTTTTGGACTTGTTTGAGAACATTTTCATGTGATAAGTAATTTGACTTTTGTAACTTTCCTTTTTTTTTTTTATTGAATTTAAACCCAGCAACTAAGGCCATTAGCTGTTGTAGGGGTTATGAACTGTGGTAGGGGTAAGGTTGGTACGGAAGGTTGTTTTTTTTTTTGTATGATTTTTACGGTAGGTAGCAAACACGGTTTATGAGTGGCAAGGTTCTTAACTACTATGAACCTGGGTGGTCACCCATTCGGGAGCTAGTAGCTGTGGCCGTTACTTCTAGTCGCATTTTGCAACTGGTAGCAGCCAACGCACCACGCCAAGCCACTAGTAACTTTTTATTTTTCCTAGTACAACATAATTTTTAAGAACTGTCATAATGTGTCAACATAAATCCCAAATAAGTTGTCCCAATTAAGCTAATTAATTAACTTTCATTAGGAATCTGGAAATTGTTTTAGGGGCCATCAAAATTGCAGATTTTGGTAAAAACCAATGAACAAAAGTAATAAATTATAACACAACGTAAATATTCTAATTTTTTAATTTTTTTTCCTAGTCTTTGAGCTACTATTTGATGACCTCTGGTAAATAGTACAGTGAAACTCTTAACTAATAACATTTTCTGTTTAACAAAATATTTTAAATTTTTAAGAACCAAACCAAAGTAGACCCAAATTTATTTAATTCTATTTTAACAAATATCTCTATAACTTAATTATTTTTTTGCCCATGAGACTTTATAATATGAACGTTTCACTGTATATAGTACAAACTTTAATAGCAGACTAAATATACATAATTCTGATAAAATAAGTTTCATATTATACAACTTGAATAACCCAGAAAAGTTAGTTTTAGCGTACACAAAAGAGCACAAAACATCACTGAAATCCTGTTGTTAAGATTTCTTCTTATTTAGAGAGTATGTAATGGAAATCTCCAATCAAAAAAAACTATTTCTAATATAATTAATTTAATCCATAGAGTCGTAGCATACTTTAAGGCAGTAGTCAAAGGGTTAACATTTCATTTTTTTAACTTACGAATTAATCATGTTTAACATATTTGTCATTGACTGCACTACTTTGATCAGAGCCATTTCATTATAAACACGAGAGTTTTCTTTTGCAAGCTTTTGACCTCGCTGAGAATCAAATCCAGCCTCATTATAATATGGTTCACTCACTAATATCAGTCCTGAAATAATTATAAAATATTAATATTAGAGTAAGTATAAACATGAACTTTCACCACCTTGTATTGATACTAGAAGCTGTAATAAATTTGAATCATTAGGTGACCATAATTCAACACCATGACCAGACCAAGTACCCAAAAGACTTAGGCATACTTTTCCATCTTCGTATAGATTTGGATTTAACCGGTCATCACAATAACTATAATAATGACAGAGTGGAGGTTGAATTGGATATGTGGGTGGAATTTTGACATCAAATAGAAACAAACCACCCGCATATGGAGTTTTTTCTGGTCCTCTGATCATTATAGAAAACAAATCCTAAGATAATAAATAATTAAGATACAGATTAGAGATATAATCATTATTTTGTCAACTTCTTCAAACTGGCTATTTATATATGACTATTATTCCAATAATAATAATATTTGAATATTTGCTTAATAAACCAATGTAATTTTTAATTCATCAACGTAAAATATTATTAATTACCACACGGTTTTCAAAAGTTTTCACCCAAATTCCTGCCGGTAAACTTTTTTGAAGTATTTGGATGTCTTTGGCAATGACTTTTGGTAGCGATGAATGTAAATTATCTTTATCATTGATGTATTTGTGTGAATTATCCATAAGTGTTTCCACCACATCAAAAACTGTAAAATAGAATAGATAAAATTAAAAACAATAATTAATTTTTTTGACTCTAGAATTTAATATATATTCTTTATAAAATGCCTACAGCCTATTTCACATGGGCGCATATTGAATGCGTGCACACAAAATGCATACCAATCGGTAAACATTGGTTAAGTTAATATGCGCCACTACAACATGGGAAACAAAGTCATTTTCTGTACACAATGTTCAAAATATTTAAGATTAATTTTAAGTTATTCATACTGTAGTGATCTGACGACTACAGGTGCCATTGAGAGGAAGAGGATGAGAAGTACTTTTAAATGAACTTGTAAACTGTTGATTGTGGTATAATTTATTGTAATATTTTCAATACTTGAATGTAAACTGGTAAGCTAATATTCTATATTCGAATATTTGGCTCAGAGAATTATTCTAAGTGTTCAGAAAATATCGGTTGAACTCAAATATTTTCTAAGTCCAAAATAATAAATCTAAAGACTGACTGGCGTAAACGCGCAACAAGTTCGTCTGATCAAATTACGTCTGAATATGGGCTGTTCGGGGCTCTCCTGTGTAGGTCTACCCACCCTCTACTTCTCCTCGACCCCTCGATACAAGAATCGTTCCCACGGATGGGAATCTTCTCAAAAATTCTAACAGCCTACGCCTTTACAAGCGCGTACTGTGTAATTGCATTTTTGATTATCTACCACGTATTGTGCCATATCCTATTATTACGAATGCATTATTACATATTATATTTTATATTTAATTTTATATTATCAGGAGCCCCGTACTTTTGAATCTTCTTCCCATAGTTTAAACACTATCATTACCACCCTACGTTATTACCCAGACTCACTCTCCTTGGATATCCAATCGTGATTGTACCAGGTCTACCCTTTTGATTCACGGTTGTGTAGACTGTAATGTTAATTATACTCTAATAAAGTTCAATGCGGGACGCAAGTCCATAGCAGTATCATGAATGTAACAAATAATTCTGCAGTTACACTTATATTCAATTTATTTGGCAAAAATTAGTTCAAACTAACTGGATTAAGAAATTATTAATAATAATACAAATCAAATAAGAGCCATAAAAATATAAACTGATGAATCTTGTCTCCTAGACACAAAATATCAGTTCTGTGTATAAAACGGTGAATGGTTTAACATTGCATTCAAATTTAACAAACCCATTATGCTGTTAACTTGTATTTCAAGCAGTTAAACTATTTGTTTTTATAAAATTATTCTTATATTTTTGATAAAATTGATTTATTTTAAATGTAAAATATTTGGGTAATAAAAAATAAGTGAACATTCTATTACATAATATAAATAGAATGTAAATTGAGGAGAAGTTATTTTCTTTTTTGATACAACGTTAGTAACTATACAAGAAATATACAAAAAAAGGTTTTAAGTTTTAATTTATGTGTAGTACATTAATATATAGGGATCTTTAGTCTTTACATACCTCCAGCTTCTTCTGGTTTAGTTATAACTTCATACACAGGTTCTGTATCCAATGTAATAAAACGACATTCAGTAGAATCTGGTTCAATTGCTGGAAGTACTGATGATGGCTCAGTAATATCCATTATTTCAATACCAAAGTCATCGTGTTCATTTTGGTTTTTTGTATCACCACAATGTTTTATTATCATTCCAAACTTAGAACGATATGATTCATTGAAAATAAGATTAACTTTCTTCATGAAATCTGACACAACCTGTTTTAATTTAGTTACGCTGTCCTATAAATAAATATGTTATTAATACCGGATTGCATGAAAAATTGTTTAGCTTAATGATTCAATGAAACTCAATGGACCAATAATTATAGCTTGACTATTTATGAACTACTCATTAAATGTTTGGTGATTTTTATGGAATCTGGCATAAATCAATTAAATACAAGTTAATAAATAATATGAACTTAAATGATATTTCAATTATTTACTTTAATTAAAGTCTCATATGATAGTTCTTCTTCTTCAGCTAATTCTCCTTCCTCTTTCTCTTTACTATCTATAAAAATATACATTTAATTATAAAATAAACATAGACCATAAATCAAAAATGGAGCCATTATTTATCGTGTTAAGTAAATATGAAACTTTTAACAATCTGACTTATTATTACAGAACAGTAAAGTATGTACAATACACAAACTATCTATCAATTACTTTGAAATAATTTAATTCTATGCCAAAAATACTTGTGCATGCTCGTTCAATAATAGTGCTAATTATGGCTCCACCTATATAGAGTCCACGCCAAACAAACTGGCAGTGGGTGACTCCACCCAACGTGAGATGTTTCACAGCTGGTACTACAAATTGATTTAGTGTGCTAACAACTATAGGAATGTGGCTTTTGTGTATGAATGTACCTAAAATATACCCTTTGATTGCTATCATCAACTGGGGGCAGTCACCAACCGTCAGTTTGTTTGGCATAGGCTAACATAATATATATATAACATAAATCATGTGATCTATGAAATTAAAAACAATAAAATATAATACCTATTCTTGAGATTATTTTGTTTATTAATTTTGAGATATTATCCATGAGATCCTTGTACCATGATTCTATTTGTTTATATTCTGAAGTTGGCAAAAACGAACTAACGTTAAATCCTAGCCTATATATCAGTATACCAGTTTTACAATTAAAATTGTAAAATAATTTTTTAATTTAACTGACAAATTACCTATATTGCTCCAAAGCTTTTTTTAATTTAAGAACTTTATCCAAGTCACAATTTTGTTGAACAGCATCTAGAAATATATTTACACTCGCAGCAGATTGTCTTAGTAATTGGAGTAGTAGTTTTGCATATCTCTGTTCCTCTTCTTTTTGGTCATAGCTTTTACTATATAACATACACAAATAAAATATGAAAACAAAATTACTTGGAAGAATATAGTATTAAGAATATATTTTTAGAATACAATACTTATGATTAAATTATTTTATGTAATAAGATTACAAAAAAAAATTTTTTTTTAATTTTTAACATTTTTATGGTTATTTAGGTTATTAAAACTTAGCTAAGTATACATACTTAGATGATCCAGGACTGGTTGCAGACATCCAATCTTCCGATAAGTCATCATCGACAGCAAGAGGTGCATCATCATCATCATATTCTTCATCTTGAAAACTGAAGGCATCATCATTTAGTTTGACAACAAATAATTCTTGAGGCCAACATTCGGTTTTTTCACCATTAACCCACATCACTAAAATCTAAACAATTAAAACAGTAAGCAAATAATAATGTTAATATTTTAAGCAAACATATTATTATTTAATGAATGTTATAAAAAAAATTACCCTGCCATCCGGTCCTGCACTTAATACTTGTCCAGCAGTTAAGGTATTTGAATCTGGGTTTGTATCAGGATTAATATGTATAATAAGACAACCAGACTTAAAATGGAAATCAGGATGATCACGTAAATCATATACACTAAAATAAGTCTTTTCAATAGGATTTGGCCTAAAAAAAGTTATATTAGATTCAATATTGGTTTAAAGAAATATTGATAAAATTCATACAATGATGGATTTTCAGGATAAACTTTAAACCATTGTATATGAGCAGTGCGTTCGGCATGGTCCACAGATTCTACAACACCATAAACATCTGATGCAGGATTTTTTTCAGTAACAAAATCTCCAGGAAAAAACTCAAGGTCATCAAGCGTTTGTACTGGATAGAGATCAGTGGAAGAAACTCCTGTTTCCCTAGTACCATCCTAAAAACAAAGGTTCTATATGATTAAAATTTAACTCAAATTATTAGATACTAGATATATTATATAAATAAACTAAGCATTGAAAATGAAGTTCATTTATAGGTTTGCTACCCAGTTCTTCCTTTAAACCTAATAATGTTCTGCAGTTTATTATCAATTTGTTGTGTTCTAGGCAGAATCCCATTTTTAACATTACATTCTGTTTTTCTGTGTTTTAGTGATTAGTTACCAATGATTGGTATTAATTATAGCTGGGGATCTCCAAGTTAGGATTATGCAAACCAAAAACTGAATTTTGTCAATCCTCAGTATATTCTTAAGAGGATACCAGTTTGTTTTCTCTCTCTCTGGCCCACGCTCAACATAGACAAAATGCATTTACGCAGATTCACTTTTTAAATGGTTTTGAGTTATCTTAGAGTAAAATCACCTATTAAAAATTTGATATAAAATAATATTTTTGATGGAATGTCACATCGATTTGTCTAAATATTATCTCAAAACGGTTTATAATTACAATTTTTATTTTTTTTTATGTAAGTCGAATACTAAGTCAAATAATAATAAAATATAAAACAAATATCTCATACCCTCAAAAATATTATCCTTTATCATTTTTGTAATAATTGATTTTACTCCAAGGTTACTTGGAAATCATCAAAAACGATTTTAGGTGAAAGTGTTTTATCTATGTTGCGTGTGAGTCTGAGAGAAGATAAATATTGCACTGACATCCTCTTAATTATATTTGAAAAAATAAACATGTATCAAATTACATACCTGCCATATAACATCTACCATGGATTTTGTGCAGCAAATTTCAACCACAACTTTGGAATTTGGTTTGGTTTTTACTTTGGGTACATTAAAATGTTTACTTTTTTTAATTAATGATTTCCACATACGGTTCCTCTTTAGTCTGTTCGATTTTAATGTACGTACAGAATTATTACCTAGAGAATATATAAACAATTTTTTTAAATAGTTTAGTATGAACTGGGTGTATCTTCTGTTGTATGTAGGTTTTTTTAACGATTATGGACCAATGATATGCGATTTAAAAAAAACAATAAAACCGGTTTCTTTATTTTTAAAGGAAATGTTATGTAACAATTTTTGAATTGTTATAAAAAAATGTAATGTTAAAAATAAAGAAATAAGTCTTTTTGGTTTTTTCAAAATCCCACATCGTCCATAATTGTTAAGAAACTCCAGGTACAATGACATAAGAAACACTCGGTATATTTAAATATATTATAAATGTGTATGAAACATTACACAAATGGTTTTTTTTTGAAAGGTTATTTTTACCATTTATTCTATTTATACCATTAATGATTGTTTATTGTATGTGTTCTAAAAAAACCACACTTTCAAAATAAACTAAGATTAAAATTTATAAAATTTAAGAATTTAAGTGAAATATTTACTATCCAAACTGCTTCACTAAAAATTAATTATTATATTTTTTTTTTAAATACCAACTTAAATTTGGGAAGTACTTCCTGATTAATTATATGTAGAACTTAATGTACTAAAGATAATAGTGTACTATTTGAGTATAGTACCTATTCTTAACAGATGTGGTTTAAAAACTTACATGGTTGTACATTGTACATGTACAAGGCATAGTTTAAAAATAATCAACTTAACTAAGTATTACTGATTAATATCAATTTTCTTAGTTTATAAATATTAATATAAAGGTTCTAAACCCCATACTATACTTAATATATAATATTGTATTTAAAGATTTAGTAGACTATTATTCATATTACATAAAAAAACAACTCAGAAATAGATAAGTAATTTTTTTAAATACTATTTAAATTTTAAACATATGAACATTTAAACATTCTAACATTTTTAAACAGTGAAATGGAATATAAAAAAACCTCGAGACAGTTTTAACACTTGCGCATAAACCAAGAATTAAAATTAGATTAAATGGTGTTTAATAAAATGTAACATTTCAAAAAATCAGTATTTGTATAACTTTATAATTTAAGTGAGTATTGCAAGGCGGACATACTTTTAGATAAAACATCACTTATCAGAAAAATATACTTTTAATTTACAAAATTGTTATTATTTTACCTGTTGTGCTTGTAGGTTTCAATTCCATTTTTTTGGTTAGTAATGCAAATTTAAATTCCTTATTTACTATTTTTTCATTTCTTTGTGTTGGCGTAGCTGAAACGTTTCTACTAGATACATTTGGTGTACCTATATGACAATATTCAATAGAATATTAATTTATCTAATATATACTTCATATTACATATGAAGGTTGATTTAGCAAAAATATAATTAATTTTATCATATATAAATAAACACATGTTGTACTAAAACAACATAAGGTAATCAGGTTTTTAAATATGAAAATAAATATAAAAATAAACATTGCTATTACATACATTAAATATACAGTATATATTATATACATACTTGATAAGTCATCACTATTTAGAGGATCCAAATCAATAGGATGTGTATTCTGTGATGATTTTTTGATACCAAAAAGTTTGTTGCGTAGCTTATCTTTATTAATTTTACTATGTATTAAACCTGGTCCAATATTAAAATCTTCTGTACATTTAGATCGCCACTGTTTTAGCGTCATTAAATTATCTGTATCTTTAATTGTATACCAATGTGTGTCTCCCACTTGAATTGAACACGACTCAAATAAATCAATAGTTTTTAGTCTAAAAATATAAAAATAAAATTATTTGATAGTAAAATAAATAATATCAAACTGTTTATTTGCATTTATGTATAATATTATCCACCTTGTTGTACACCACAAAATTTCAATACCATATTATATAAACATTAATTTTTTAGCATAACATTTTTTTTCTTAACAAGAACTACACAATCTGTTCCCTTGGGCACAATAAGAATATGTGATTTGTGAGACATTTTGTACACGAAAAAGCGTGAAGGAAGAAGCCATCCAGTGTAAGCACTAACTATTTGTTTGTAGATTTGTTGATTTTTTTTTTAAATTAATCATTATGTAAATCTCAACCTCAATTTCTTTTCAGATACCTATGGAAGTGCACAGAATTGTACAAGAAGCTCAATTTGATTCACTGGGATTGGGATGAGATGGAAGTTTATTCTGAAATTTTTGTAAAAAGTTATTGCTCCAGCGAGAATTTTATTAATATTTAAATCTGTGTGCACAGAGTATAGTTGGAGATGTATGGTGGGGGGCATTAGCGAGTAAGCATAAGGTTTTATTTTGAATGGTTTGAATTTTGTTCATATTACATTTTTTGTCATAACATACAATATTTTTTATTATTTATTATACTTCAAAAGTAATAAATATTATTTATGGTATTGACAGATTAAAGTGTATTTGATAGTTAGTGGTTATTCTCTGGGCCTGATACCAAATGAATGCTTAAAAATTAGAGGCATAAATAATCTAAAATCTTTTTGCTTCAGTGTGATAATTTTTCATTTTTGTCAGCCAACTTAATATTAACAAATATAGAAAACATTACATGGTCAGATATGAAATAAATATTAAAGTAAGATTTTTTATGTCATGATAATGTGATAATGATCACATAGTAGTCACAATAACATCAATGATATTGGTATTATTTCAGACAAGGCATCAAATATAATAAATAATTATATTCATATTATAAGTTATATTTCATAACCATCAACAAGCATAACCTCACCTCATAAATTAAATACAGCTTAATTTCTACAACGATCACTACTTATATGGCTTATCTTATACTTCCGAAGACTACACTCAGTTCGAATTAAGAAACACAGTCAGCGATGACCATATTTTTCCCCCCTCCTAGACAACTATCTTATACCTTTTTTATTCTATATAGCATAGCCACATGAGGGCTAATTTGTTTGCAAGTTGCTAAGCCCTCATGCAGCATACAATCTATATTTCGGTCAAGTAGTATTACCACACCCCTGCACACAAATCAGCAGCTTCTTAACTTGAATAGAGTATATATACAACAAAACAACATAGTATTAAATATCATTTATCATATTTAACAAGTACATTAATATTAATATTTTTTTAGTATTTACTTTTTCAAATTATCTCCAGTAAATATTCTCTCTGGCCAATATTCTTCACGTGGCTTTGTTCTACTTGATGTTTGGCAGTACCATTCAACTTCAACTGATGATACAATAACATCCTTAACATAAACTTTGATCCACTAAAAATGATAAATATAGTATGATTGGAACATCAATTGATTTAAATAATTACTTTGTTTAATTACCTTGGACCCAAATTTATAGCTGAATTTCTTCTTATAATTGTGCCATAAACATTTCATTAAGTTACTGATACTTAAAAATGTTGCATTTTCTAAGGAATCTAGACACATTTTTAATTTTTGCCCATGATAGAATACATTGTCATCAATAGAAAAACTCTAAAATTTTAAAATATTAAAATCAAAATAAATTTGTTGGGCTATTTTATAAATGGAAATAATTAATAAATAATAAAAGGAAATGTAAACAAAAATATTTTAAATTAGTATATTTTGCAAAATTTTTACTTTCTTATATCAGAATAATTAATTTAAAAATTAACTTACATCACTTGTAGATATACTAATGAAGTCTCGTCTATATGGATCCTCTAATGTAAAAATAGATCCATCTTGTGAAACAAATGTAACTTTACATTTGACATCATAAACTCCACCAACCCATGATTCATAAAAAACCGAGGAATCAATTGCAAAAGGCTATAAATAAAAAGTAAAATCAATAAATTATACTTCTAAAAAATTGTATTAATAAATTAGGTAGCTGAAAACTGTTATCACATGTCAAAATAACATTTGATATTAGTGTTGAACGAGTTTGTTTTATAATTTTGTGTCGAGTCAAGTTCAAAATTTTAAAAAAAGTCGAATACTCGACCAATTCTAAGTATTCCAAAAAACGGTCGAGTACTCTGAATTGCTGGAATATTTTAAACTGTACTAGAATTAGGGTTCTATCAGTTATTTATAGTTTTAACATTTATTTTTTAATTTTTAATTTTAAAAATAGTGAAACGAATACTCAATTCAAGGTTAGTAGTCGATACAAGTATAAATAAAATTTTAGACGAGTCATGTACTTAAAATTTTTTTCCGAAGTTGAGCTGCTCGAACGACACTATTTGATATCAATAAAAAGAAGACGAATTGAATTTCTATTTTCTACAATATATAAGATATGCATCATACTTACTAAATAACACTTGACTTTAGATTGTTAGAATACAAATTATAAACAAAAATATATACTTTTTATAGGAAATATGTGAAAGATCTACAAAATAATAAAATAGATCATAAATAGATAAATTATATAGTTGGACAATTTAAGGAACACGAGAACTGATTTTAATATGATATATATCTTTACATCACATTATTAGGTCATTGATCAACTAATAGTGGGAATGATATAATTGAATAATAGTGTAATTTGACGAATTCAAGTATTCGTATATATACACGTCAAATACATGAGTTGAGGGAACCTGCCATTGGTCTAATAATAAAATATTATTTCTTAAAGCAAAATAATATATTAAAATTAAAAGAACTTCAATTTATTTGTGTAAATATAGTTGCCTAATATTTAAAATATCAAAGAAGTGCATACTTTAGTGTGAGTAAAGTTTCGGGAATTGATATTTTCTATTATTTTGTTGGTATTAAGTATTTTGACTGTGGCATATATATCAATATTTTCACAATATCCAAATTGACTTGGTTTGCCTTCACTAACTTTACGTACTACATCACCAGGCATTAATGATCGATCCATTAACACAACCTAGAAGTTAAAAACAATTAAGACTCTAGTTTCAAAACATTTTAACTGTTGATAGATAGATAATATATACTTTATCATCAGAGATAATTTCTTCAGTCCCATTTGGATGCCAGATCACTTTGATTTCATTATGATTTTTATATGAGCTTTTTTTCAACTCGGTTTCTGATCGCGATCTGTTCGTCGTTAAAACCAAACCATACTTCATTAGACCAGTTTTTGAAGACACCATGGCAACTTCATCTTCGTAAAAGAACTTTTCATCATCCTTCTCCATTATTTTATTGCACTTTATAATACGTAAATAAAAGCGGGTTGGGTGAAAATACCTACACCGAGTACACCGACTTACATCAACGCACAATGTATGTAATTGTTTTTAAACAATAAAAGTTGGAAGCATGCGACTTAATTACTTAAATATACAGAAATTCCTAATTGCCAATCTAAAAACAAATTCTGTTCTAAATCTAAATGATTCATATAGAAATACTGATAAACGTTATTATTATTTTTTTAAGTGATGCAATGAGTAATCATATGGTAACATTGATTTGATATTCTTAACCAATCATATCAAACTACAAGGACATTACACATTCTTTGTTGTAAACAAATTTTTGGCGCTTATTTTGAAAAAAATTTTTAGATTTTGATCGGAGTGATTTTACAATTTGTTTTTTTTTGTGCATCATCACCTTTTAGAGAAATTAAAATTCTTGGATTTTCTAACTGAGTATTTTTTACAGGTTGAAAATTAAATATAGGTTGGTAATATGTGAGGTGGGGAGGCAAAAGACAAAAGTAAAAAATTCCTAGTAGTTTTCAAAAAACTGATAAGCATAAACGGACAATTTTTAAAACCAGTTAATTACAAATTCGATTTTATTTTTTTGTAGTTACTCAAAAACAAAAAACTGTGGATATAACGAAATGTTTGTATGTCAATTTTCACTATATGATAAGATTTTTAAAATATCTCAACAATTTTTGAGCTATTTAAAAATATTTTGTATATCTTTTTACAAATATCAATAATATTCTTTGACAGTTTTATACCGGTAAGTGATGTGAGGATAACCAACAAGTACTATTTTCTGTATTGACATTATCATTAAGTATAATTTATTTGAATGTGCAATAAATGTATTCATTTTCAAACATGTATACACGAAATATCTATCTAAACATGTTTATTATAATTTTATAAATACATAAATGTATATACAGGATGTAAGTGGAAGACCGTTTGACCAGGTAAATAAAATTACTGTTGTTCTAATCAATATTTTTAATTTTTTTTAAATTTATATTTTATTGACTCAGAGCTACTAATCATAGATATTTTAAACTAGATAGCGGACTACAGGATAATATTAGTCGACAGTCATATGCCAACAGGGAAAAGTTGCATGATTGAAAATAAATATGTATAGCTAAACGTATCTTATTTATTAAATTATTTTGCAAACATTGCCCTATTGACATATGGTAGCACAACTTCAATGTTTCTATGGAAATTGGAAATGTAATATGCAGTTCGTTATCTAATTAAACAAACAAAAAAAAAAATTTTAAAATATTGATTGGAATATAAGTTATTTCATTTGTCGGTTATTCTTATTAGACTCTGTATATAATAAAACAATTTTGTTTAAGGACACAATTGTATTACATTATCATTATAGAATACGCATTTTTATTATTATTAGGTATACTATATTATCTCATACAGACATGTACCTAATTAATAAACTTTTACAATCACTTGAATAATATCAGTATAACTTAATAAAAACATTATTTTTAGTGTTTATTTACATTTTACATACTATTCTAACCCATAAATGAACAAATTATAATTTAAGTTCTTTAAATAGGGATAGGTAAATCTTTTGCAACCAACATTAAAACATTTTCAGTTGTAAGTCTCCAATTGTTAATGTTTTTTGATACAATACACCATGCTTCACCATGATGAGGTTCTGCAGCAATACACCTCTTTTTAATATCTAGTTGAACTTCTTCAGTTCCGTGTAATACTTCAAATCTATAAAAATATGCCCAAGCATCACCAAAATCTGGATCAATTTTAACAGTTCTATTAAACCATTCACGGCATTTTTGTAATTTACGTTCACTCCAAAATAATTTGGAGACAGCTAAAAGTACATTTACATCATGTTCACATTTTTTTAAAGCATCCACACTTTTAGTTTTTCGTTGTGGTCTTGCTTCTAAGAATATAGCTTCTGACCATAATATTCCAGCATTTGGACATTCTTGTAGTGCTTTGGCCATCATTGTGTTTGCTATGTCTCTCATACCCGCTCGAAATTCTATACGTATAGCTTCCAACCATAGTTCTGGATTATGTGGATTTTTCAAACGACCTTTTTCCAATACTGATCTTGCTTTGGTTAACATTTTTCTTTTCTCATCTAATCTAGCTAACCAGATCCACAAAGGAATAGAACTAGGACATTTCTTTAGTGCAGAATTAAAAGTTTCATGTGCTCTATCTACATCTCCTTGTTGTTCTTCAATCTGACCTTTCATTAACCACAATTTAGCATAATCTGGAAACTTAACAAGAGCTTCCTCGAGGATTTGTAAAGCTGTATCTAAATTGTTCAAACACCATTCAAGTTTAGCAGACTTCATCATCACTCTTGGAGTTGGCGCTGAAGCTCTGGCTTTAGATAATAAACGTCTTGCACGATCAAATTCTGAATTTTCAGACTCTAATTTGACAGCAGCAAGCCAAATTTCTTCTGAGTTTGGGTTTGCTTGAAATGCTAGAGATAAAATACCACGAGCAGCTGGTACATCACCAGCTAACCATTTTGATTTGGCTCCCATTAACCATAATACTTCAGATTTTGGACAATGAGCAACAGCTTTTTGTAACAATGTTTCTAAGGAATCTCTAGTACCATGATTTTTTTCAAAATAAGCAGCTCTCAACCAAATAGATTTTTTACTCGGAAAAGCAGCTAATGAATGAGAGAAAATGGCTCTTGCACACTCATAAGCTAATTGACTAGCACACGAATCAGCATCTTCCATCCAAGTGTGTTTACGGTCTTCGTCTTCTATTCCATATCCAATTATAGCTTTGATAAGAGCTTGACATGTTTTTACCGAACCACATTTTTCAGCTTCTATTGCTTCTTTTATCCATTGTTCTCTGTTAATTTCAACACCATTAGCACTTAATGAAGATATAGCGCGGTCTATGATTTTTTCAACCATATTTATATTACCATTAGCTTCTTCTAATTTAGCAGCCGTAGTCCAAATTTGTCTGTCAGTGGGAATATTT
Source organism: Myzus persicae (assembly GCF_001856785.1). Classification (NCBI taxonomy): domain Eukaryota; kingdom Metazoa; phylum Arthropoda; class Insecta; order Hemiptera; family Aphididae; genus Myzus; species Myzus persicae. The sequence goes on from NW_019104206.1 coordinate 98,639, forward strand.
TCACGGGCTTTATTTAAAACTTTACGTGCATTTTCATAAGTTTCTAATCGAGCCAAAGCTAACCACAGATCAACACTAGTTGGACAACATTCAACAGCACGACTTAATAAAATTCGAGCATCTTCTGGATCTTCTAACTCAATAGCAGCTTTCCACAGTCTAACTGAATTTGGAATATGTTCTAAAGCTTTTCTGTAAACTTTTCTTTTACCTTTAGTTTCAGATTCTAAATCAGCAGCTTTAATCCAAATACGAACTGATGTTGGAATATGCCTAACCGCTTGGGCAATAACAGCTTTGGCAGTCTCTGGAGGTTGTAAACGAGCAGCTTCAAGCCAAAGATCTTCAGATTTCGGGTTATCTTCACAACCTTTCATGATAACATTACGGGCAGCTTGAATTTTTCCTGTTACTTCTTCAAGGCGAGCTGATGCTATCCAAGCAGGTGGATGATTAGGATTAGTTTCTCGAACAGACTTTAACAATAATCTAGCTTTTTTTATGTCATTGATATCTCCCCCATATGTTGGAATCATACTATGCAAATCAGTCAAATAGCCTTTAGGATCAACCACAGTTTGTCCCTCAACGGAGTCTGACACTTGGTTCAGTTTTACATTCATTAAAGTATTACGAGCTTGTCCCATTTTTCTCAAATCTAAGTCACCAGATGGAGTTAACATTCCAGGCGTAACAGCGCCATGTGGATATTGACTCATAAGACCACTTGCCGAATCAATAGAAGAAGTACTTTCACCACCAAGACTTCGTGAAAGTACCGTGTCTGGAAGTGGTGTAAATTTTTCAGCCCTAGGATTCCTTTGTTTACGATTTCTAGCATCACCAACTTCTGGAATATTGCGCCATTCGTCTTCGCTAACCATAGTCAATCTAAAAAGTATTACATTTTTAAAAACAGTAATTAAATATTGTGATGCAAAGTCTCAGAAGAGTTTAACCAACAGAAACATAAAAATTGTTTTATTTGAAAATACATAATAGAATACAATATATTTTGAAATGAAATAAAATCAACCCCTTAAATTATTGTCTGCTAGATGATAGCACAATTTAATGGAGCATTTGAATTGAAACATTAATTTTATAGCACCTAACTACTGAAATACTGTGACGAAAAAAAAAATTATTGGTGAACTTGTGAGTTAAACTGTTAGGAAACTGTGCTACAATTATAATATATGAATAATATACATATATAAATTTACCCTCTTTTTAAATCACTGAATTGTTGTTGAATCTTTGGTCGTTCCTGTCGATATTTCTCCAATTCTTCTTTCAATCTTTTCTCTCTGTATTCTTTACGTTTTTCATCCATTCGTTTATCAATTTCTTCATAAATCATATCTGCCTCTTCGTCATCTTTGTCGTATGGATCCTTACTGAACAATGAACCACCATAACCACTGAATTCATCATAATTAGAGTCATTCAAATCCTCATCATCATCTTCTTCTTCATCCTTTTTTTTTTTTTTTGTGGGTGGGGCATGTCTATCGTCCGAAACATCATTAGCATCTCGAGCTGGACCAATATCAGACCGTGTTGTAAATCCTGTCGCTCCTCGACCAACACCAGCGACATATCCAAGAGGTGCAGGAATACCGATAAAATGTTTCTTCACCTTGCTCACCAATGCGGCTGGGGGTGCAGCCATAGTTTAATGAAAATATCCTATTTAATTTTAAACTCTTAAATATCAACTAGAAACCACTACAGAATAAATAAATGTATATAATGCATCAAAATCAGACTATCAACTATCTATAGTTTTGTTGACTCTTGCCTGTTGTTGTTGTCTTGATCAAGGCACAGATTATATAATCTGTGATCAAGGTGTATCAATAGTCAATACACCAGCTTCTGTTGATTAAATAAACCAAATATTGTTTTTCCACCATGAATGAAGGTTTACTCCATGACTATTTAACCTTGAATATTATTGAGAAGTTTATCATTATAATTCATTGTATTTTTCATCTGTGAGAATTATGTTAGGTTATCCGTTATCTTTATTAACTCAACTAATTCCTAGTGATATTGCGGGTTTTTCCTTCTTTAAAATTTCGTTGTTATGGCGAATCAGTAACGATTATCATTATCGTAATATCCGTTATTAATATTTTACGTTATTCATTATTGGCTATTTGGCTATTGCTATTGTAGCTCTTACTGCTCTTAGACATTAGTTGATAGTTCTTTACCTTTTCGATTTGGTCATTTGCAGTTTGCACGTTTTTGTGGCTTCTTCTGACTCAACATTTATATTTTTTTGTTCAAGTAATAATTCTACATTTTCGTCTACAGATTTAGGTAAGTCACTAACAAGTTTTACCAACAAGTAGTTAGCTTTTAAAATGAGTAAATTGGGTGTCTTATTCATACATGTATATTATCCTACACGATAACATGTGCTTTTGTCGTTAGTGTATTCATTTTTTAATTATGGTCAATAATATTGGCATACATTTAATAGAATGTTTCTGAAAATCTATTACATTTGGCGGGAAACCAGTTTTTGTTTTGTTCGAAGTTTTTTTACAACTAAGCGAACTTTTGCATTGTTCCTTAAGTATTGTACACTTCAGAATTCGCATTAATATATAATAATGAAAAGATACATCTGTCCTATTGTATATTTATCAATTAAGTGACTAATAGGTACTCCAACCTATTCTTTATTATCATGTAATAAGTGTGCTCACTATTGAATAAAATATATATTTTATGTTTTAAGTAGGTACATATTAAACCAAAGAAAAAATAAAAAAAATAATATTATGTTTAGGGTGGTGGTATTTACCTTGAATTTACTAACATTTTATTGAGTTATAAAAATAATGTTATGCTATACTTATGTACGATTTGGAACCTACCTCACTAAAATTGTTTGAAAAATATATGTTATTATGCAATTTAAATAACCATAAATATGCAGTTACAATTAGATATAGGTATGGTGGAAATAATAGTATAAATAAACCTCTTTATTGTTATATTACTTTTACTCTAAAACATTTGACGGTTATAATCATAGGTTATATAATATTATGGTTGACAATCATAATGTAAGATACAAATAATAATCTCTTTACATTAAATTGATCAAAAATGATTTGGTTATCAGGTTAAATATGTACTTTTTGTAATATTTAACAAAGCTATGCAAAGTTAAACTTAGTATTTTATTGTACCACTTCACAAAAATTAATTTATATCTTACTTAGAATATTCTACAACTATCACAAAAAATCATGTTATTGCTAGAAATCCCAACGGTACTTGTTTGTTATCGCCCCGCCAGTACAACGTTGAAAATTTATCTCCCCGCCACTCATGTTTGCTATCACCCCACTATATAGTTATTTGTGCATAGGAAAAATAATGCTGGATGTATTCTGCCACAGCAATAGATTTTTGGTGGGATATATCGGAAAACCAAAGCGTGTTTTATTGTGAGTGTACCTGATCGATCGGAGAAAACATTGCTACCTATAATACAAAAATATATAAGACCAGGCTCAATAATTATGTCGGATTGTCGGAAAGCTTACAATAATTTGCAGCAAGCAGGATTCAAACATAATACTGTTAACCACACGTATAATTTTGTTGATCCGGACACAGGGGCACACACCCAAAACATCGAGAGGTTGTGGGGATCTGCTTAATGGGGAAATAAAAAGCATCGTGGAACTAATAGAAATTTTCTGGAATCATATTTGGCAGCCTTTTGTGGAGAACACGTCTCGGAAAAAATGATGTATTTGAAACAATATTAAAAGATATTTCTGAGTTCTGGCCTCCTTTGTAAATTTATAATTGTAGTACATTTTTATATTTATTTTTTTATTGTTTATTTTATTATACTATAATATATTTTATTTATGGCGGGGCGATAACAAACAAGTACTATCCCAACTTTTAGTTATAAGAAACAACCACATTAACAATTAAAATAAACTGTGGCTCAATAAATATTAAAATGTTTAGTTGAAAATTTTAATTCTGCCTAAATAATTAATTGGATGATTTGGCTCTAGGTCGAACAAAAAAAGCAAATAAGTTGTCACACAGAAAGATCAACATAATGATAATTTAAACTTACTTTAATATTTTGACATTGGCTATGCTAAAAACTTATTTACCACCAAGTGTAGCACTTATAATTTAAGCTACCTATGTATTGTCTCCGTCTTACACGTACAACATACCAAATTTTTATTCACCGGTATGTTTTGGTATTACAGTGAATTAACCTATTATCAAACTTTTAAGTAAAAATATAATCCATCCTAACCTAACATTTTGTGAAATTATCTAGTTCCGCTGCATCTATTTAAACTTTTAAGACGTAAAAGTAGAAACTGGGCTTGTATGTACCTACTAAATATGATGCAAATATGCATGATCAAACTGTCTAAATATGCTGTATATGCATTGAAAATTTAGGCCAAAATAAAAAAGGAAGTTACCTAATACATTTTTAAATTTAAGTTACAGATGATTATTAATACAGCATAATATCTTAAGTAAACTATTGTCAAATTATCATTGAAATTAAATAAATAATCTTAACTAAATCACAATTGAATTCATTAAAAAATGTTGAATAAATTACACAATTATTACAAAGATTTCTGTGAATTTTTAAAATAAATTGTTGAATCAACATGGTTTTTATTTTGAAAAGGACCAAAAAAATGATAGAAAAGTAATTTTTTTTATTAAAAAGTATAAAATATTCAAATTATATGTTATAATAACAAAATATCCTTTACCCCTCATAGTTGTGTATACGTTCAGTATGAATATGAAAATGCATACAATTCCAGTCTCTTTTTATAAGTTTTAACTGAAGAACAGTTTATTAGGTTCTTAAATGTTTAAAATATGATTCTATTATGCTTTAAAAAAAATCTTAAAATATTCTCTTAACAATTATCAGACTAGTAAAATATATGGTGTAAAATATGCCTTTTTTATTTAAATGTATAGTTATTATAATTAAACATTGAATTTTTTTAATTTATAATATTTATACTTACCATCCATTTATTGCACACCATGTAAGAATAGGTAGCTTAAACTTTAAAATAATTATTGCATATGTTTTCTTTGATAAATTATTTAAATTGAAAACATTATTTTTCTTGTGACAAAATATTTCAACTTAAGAAACGAACAAGTAATACAAAATATAAAATACATGCTGTAATTTCTTTTTCTAATTAAATTCCTGTGAATTCTGTACAGAATAAGTAAGTTGTCCATATTATTTATACCCCTGTTGAGCTGCTTAAAGCCAAAAAAAAAACCTACAAATCTGCTCCTTAGTTATAACTCAAAAACTACTAGTCCTAAATTTGTTTTTTATGTACTCATTCTCAGAAAAATATTTTGTTTTCAAAGATGAAGTTAAAGCTGTATGTTGTTATTCAAATAAGTAAAAAAAATTTCTAAAATGTTAATACTTTTTGAAATAATGAATGGTTCATGATGAAAGAATCACCCTGTATTAAAGACAGAGTACAATATATATGTATAAATAATTATGCTCTGTAATTTAAAATGCCACAAAAGCTATTTGAAGCAATAAGAGGAAGCCACGCCCCGATGTGTTGTCTCTTTCTTACAAACATACAACATAGCAAAAACTGTTTTGCGCAGGATAGAACCACTGGCTTTAGTCCTAGCTAAGCAACCAAATTTTCATACTATTAAGAGGAGAACATTTACTGTGCAAAATCGTTTTTATTTTTTTCGATATCCCGAATACAAAAAAAAAGTTATTCAAGTTTGTAATTATGAATTTTTGAACAATTAGAACTTTTCATGGATTGGTAATATCGAAAAATAAAAACTGTTTCATAATAAACTTTCTCCTTTTAATCGCATGACAATTTGGTTGCTTGAGCTTGGACTTCAACCTGAGTGGTTCTATTCATCGCTTAATAGTTTTTGCTATGTTGTATGTTTGTAAGTCGGAGACAACACATGCGGGTGTGGTTTGATTGGGGCCCCCGTTAGCATTGTTTAAATTTAAATAAAATGTTGTGCTTGTATGGCATATAAATGGTAAGGTATGACCCGCCAATACCCAAAAAAAAATACCTTTATACTCTAATACTATATGGATGCGATAATCTCATAGCATTCAATGTATTAAATAATTTCATTAAAAATTAAATCAAATTATTAAAATATATACAGGGTGTCCTGTGAGGTTAGGTATTATACCCATTATCAGTAGAGAGGACATGCCACCTAGACAAAAACCAGTTTTTTGCCGTGTTACCTATAAACAAAAATAATGAAAAATCACAAAATATTCAGAAAAATTATCTCTACAAAATAGATGTTTTCAATTGTTTCAAAAATAATAAAATGTATGTAGTCCTTGTTTCTGCAAGTCTAATAAAAATACAGATTAAATATATATTTACTATCTCAGGAGATATCGCAATGTGTCCTCAGGGGACATTCTGTATACCTGTTAAAATTATGAACAGTAAATAATTGTGATTGATGCAAATGCATTATGCATAATCAAAAATGTTTAAATACATTAAACTTACTGATGAGTTATTATTAAGTTAGTATCATAGAAAAAATACTAACTGGTTAATATGTGATTTGAATATAGATTTAGTTTTTGAACTATTTTATGGTGACTCTCATTATCTTAGATAAAATAATCCATAGAATGCTAGTTAAAATACATAAAATAACTGCTATCCATCCCATATTTACACTCCAGCCTAGTGAGTATATTCTAGCAGTCAACAATTGTTCCCAAAACTTCATTGTTTGACACATATTTCCACCGGCATTGATCATACCATCTATAAGTGCTAGTGATTGATTGCAATTATTCTGGCTATGAGTTTTTCTTGAATTATGTTTATTGTGCATTATTCCCAATGTGAACAAACCAAAAGTAGCTATAAAATAACAATAACAAAATAATGGTTCTACATCATATACTATGTACTTTACTCCGTATTAAAAATTGTTAAAAGGACCTTTTTGAAATTATTTTTTTGGTATAATTTGAAGTTTACAATATGACACCTAACATATTGTGTTTTTAACTCAAATTTTATGGTCTGTGTATGAATGCTGGTAAACCTAGGTATTACTGATGATATTTTGTCATACTCCAAATGTTTATTGTAGTTCAGCTTCTTACAAACAAGAAATGTGCACCTTAAGATAAAAAACCTGCTATGGTAAAAGTCTAATATATGAAAATAAAAACTAGGTAACTAAAAAAAATGTATGAAAGTGAAAAAAGTAAATTCCATTTCAATTTTGTAAAGTGTATTTAACGCACACATTTTCAGTTATAACATTTCAATAAGGTATAACCTATAAATTAATTTGATTATTTTTTTGTTCAAAATTATTTAAAAGAACCATTAACTATTTTCACTTAAATTGTATTTTATATCAGTTTATTATGTTATAATTTTTGGTAGTTGTATTTAATAAACAGTATATGCTAAAAGAAGTTAACTAAAATAATTGTACACATTTCAGATTTTATATTTCAGACTTATAATAGATTGTTAATTCATCCTTAGATTTACAATTTTCATTTGTTAAAACCAAAATTAGCATTAATCCTTATTTTTTTTTTATCCTAGAATTTACCAATCAATCGGTAAAAACCTGAAATTCTGACATTTTGTAGAAACTTTATTTTTAAAACCTAGGTTTTACCAATATTCATACTTAAACCTTAAATCACATGCACACATTTGAATTATTTATATAATATTTTAGAATTGTAAACTTGATATTTCATATTTTATGTAAAATATATGAGCTGGATATTTACAATTAACTAACAATTACCTGCTAATAAATACATCACAGCAGTGATTAACATAGCACTAATTTGATGACGGCAAATAGAAAAAAGTCCAATCAATGATGCAGTAACAACTATTATAATGCATACCAATGCACATGATATTGACATATTTTGCATTCCTTTAACATAATAAGTATAATAAGTAATTAAAAAAATATTTCGTAACATTCTTATAAGTAATAGATTATTACTATTTCGTTTTTTTTTCAATAATAAAATATTTTGGCTTTGTTTCTATAACTATTTAATAAGGTAGTCTACATATTAAATGTAATATTTGGAAGCCTTGAATTTTAATGTATAATTTTAGAATATACAATCAAAACTCAACCAAGTTAAGACTGCATGGGGTTTTAGGTTATCCTCTTCACTTCACTTGTCCTACAATATACTTTAAACCACTCTAAATGAATAAATAACATTATATTGGTACCCGAAACCCAATTCTCAATAATTTATGTCTATATGCCAATGTCCAATATTATTTATATATTGTACAAACATCCAATAAGATGACAAAATGTAAAATTTCCTTTTTTTTATAAATACTGAACAGTTTTCCTCAATGCTAAAATTCGAGATTCCTATGTAATACGTACATTACAGTGATTAACATCTCGGCGACGAAGTTCACTCGAACCCTGCAGTATTCAGCTGAGCGGCTGCTTACTTACTACCCCCTCTTTTAAAATGAAAATATGTACACTACTCAAAAGTATTTATTGAGATTGAAAAAAATAAAATATTTCACTAATGTGGAAGATAATATTTCTAAGGATATTTATTATTCTCTAAAATATGTAGTTATTAAATTCGGTCCTAAAAATCGCATAAAACCGTTAAAAATATAAATTATTAATATGTGACGTATAAAATTAAAATTAATTTATAGAATGTAAGCTAAATAACTATGTCGTGCATACTACCTATTTTATATTATGTGAATAAATGTACAAGAATTATGCAGACGTACCAATTAAAGCATGATGTTTACAAACATAATATAATAAATATATATAATATAATATTGTATATAGGTATAAGTAAGAAGTCTAAAAGTAATAATGGCGTGACTAATTTACTTCACTATTTTTATTCATTTAACGATTTTTTTTTGTACAATGCAAAAAGAATGACTTTTTAAAATAAGTTAAACATATTATTGTAGTTATTAGAACTGGTAATGTCCTAAAAACCCCTCAAAATTTAAATACTGCACTCCCATTTTTTACTTTAGGAAAAATTTTAACCATTAAATATACAGTTAACAAAACGTTTTGCAGGACTTCTCAATTTCTAATTTTCTACGTAGACTATATGAAAAGAAATTATTCTCATTCTATTTTCCGTTGCTAATCAAGAGTCTTATGGATCCGTTGAAAAAAATGATGATTAATAATATTCGATTATAATATAAATTCGTTGTTTGTACGTTACAAAGTTACTTTATTAGCAAAACTTGAGTGTAAAATGATTTGAAAATGCAAAATTTATTTTTATTATTATTCTGATTCTAAAATACATGTAACGTATTTGTTATAAATCAAGCATCGTTAGATTTGGAATCAGATGAGTGCATCGAAAGCCCATCCCTAATTATTATTTATTTTATATGGCTTAAAGGCTAGAATAATGAAGTTGATTCCAATAATATGATAATAACAGGTTAGATATTATTACTTACTATGATGCCAGTCCGGTTTAAAATATTCTTCTTCTGGAGGTTCTTCAGCTAAATAATTTACGCATTTGGGTAGCACGGATCCCATTTTATTATTTGTTTCTTCATACAGTTGTTCTAACTGATCTTCTGAGAATTAGCAAAAATGTTAACCATAAATTATAAATTCTTACATTCATTTAGATGTATACTTTCAATTCAAATTGATTAAAGTGATACATTAGATAATTTGGGGTGCTATTTACGAAGTTTTTATGACTTGTGAGTGCATGACGCCATAATTAATAAAAACACAAATGAAAGATTTGTTACAAAATATATATTTGCGCCGCCTTGGCGGCCATTCTGCAACTGCATTTCATGACCTCTCGTCTTTACTTTAACTGGTGTTAAATTAATTATTTTACCCGTAAAAATAAATGTTTTATATTTATACTGATATGTATTAATAATTCATTTTATATTTCTGATTTTAAGTGAAACGATCTAAATACTTTGGAGTAAGTTGATATTTTTCCGGAATATTAAATTAATCAAATTGTTAACTCATATCTGCATATATATTTCTCGTTGGATACTGCAAATATCGTGTAGCATGCATCTAATTTATACTATAATATATTGTGCATTTTATTTTCTATTGAAATTAGCTCGTAATGATAATAATACGAAAATAGCCATCCAGATTTATTTTACTATTAAGTATAATTGTATTTCCTTTGGTTTAACGAGTAATAAATATAAATTGTTTAAAAACACCGACTTTCGAAAACCTTGTTAGGAAATAATAAAAAGGATTGTATATAAATCCATTAGGTGGCGCCGTTTTGTCCTGTCCTTAGTTTAATTTCACGTTTGTTTTAATACTTTAAATGTATACGTAGTGTTATAGTTAAAATTGATAAAAGTACCTGTTAGAGAGATACATAAAGTCCAAATTCCACCGTACATTGGTACAAGTATAACTGTAGTCGTTTCTCCTGTTTCGTGTAATAGTGGTTGTATGTCGTAAAAATCCGTTTGGTGGTATTGATTTGCTGTAGCCAAAACTAATAAGGCATCTCCATTGTTTACCGGTGATGGCTTTGCAGCATTAATTGTTATTTTTAATGCATTCCCATTAACTAGCCATTCGGTATTTACGCTATTGAACCATTTTGACGACGTATTTTGTGTTTTCAAAACCGAAATTGCCTAAAAAAATGTATATTTATATTTTATCATGGGTACATTTTTCTGAATTAGTTCTTATTGAATTCTTGAAAACTTACTTCTTGAAAATCCCAATCCATATTTTCCCAATGATTAGTCCAAACAGATGTGCATAACAAAAATGTTGTACACGATGAAAGTATGAGCGTGATGGTGAGGAAAAGTGTAAGTGGTTGTATCAATATGCAGCCCTGTGCCTCCGTTGGCCAATAATGAACCGTCACAGTATCCATGGTCTATATTTTATAAACTACGTTATGTCTGTAGCAGTAAAAATATTTTAATTAATTTTTAATTGTTATTTTATGTATGGTTTACTTTACTGTGGGGACATATTTAATTTTGCAACTTTATGAAAACGTAAAAACGGTCAAATTAAATAATCAATTATATTAATAATATTCATTTTTACGTATGGTACTTGTATTTCGCACTGTACATAATTTAAAAAATATTTCTCTGATCTATATTTTTTTATAGGTATCTGCTTTAATATTTAGTATAAACACCTGAGACATTATTATGTATTTCTATTTTAAACTGTATCACAATTCACAGTTGACTTCTTATTTTTTTTATCACAAGGTCGTCACTCGTTATACTTCTTTATTATGTATAGTTAATAATAATATACAATTACATGTAGGTATACGACATTTAATAGTAATTAAAATAGTACACAGCCGTATCGATTTCGTTTCTTTACTTCATCGTTAACTGATTAAAATTCGTAAATATTTTAGTACATAATGTTGTGTGCTGTGTTATGTATTTGAAAAAGATTTACCTACTGCATTATATTAATTGTTTTATATATGTTGTGCCATTGATTAAACTGCTTTTCTCATGTCCATTTTAATGTCTTTGGGACATGGGCACCGCAAAGGGGTGCAGTTGCACCCCCTGGCTTTTCAAAAACATTTGAAAATTCAATTAAAAAAATTGAATTGTTTTGATTCTGTTTTATTTTGTTTAATTATTTACATCATTTCTATTATTTATTATTATACTTATAATATTATATATTTTTTAATTAATAAAGGTAAACGCCTAGGTTTTTTTCCAAATTCTTCAATTGAATTTTGGATTTTCTAATCGTAGCCACTAGCCCTCTTTACATTGTAGCCGTTGAAAAAAAAACTAAAATAACTTTGTATCGTTATACAATTTGAAAAAATATTTTTACATATTCAATTATTATTATTACTTTTATTATTACACAAGCATTATTTCTAAATCAGCGTATACTTGCACGATGCACCCCCTGATAAAATTCCTGGCGCCGCCTATGGTTAGAGATACATTTTTTTGCAGTAGGTTCATTGTATGGTATATATGCCATTTTACCTGTATCAAATATAGTTTGGATTTGTGGTTACCAAATATTCCTTGGAATAATTTAAAAAATAGTCTAGTTTCATATTATTGCTCAATCAAACATACAAACTGTTGGTACTTTTAGTTAAGATATAAAATTTAAATGACTTATCATTTAATATCACAATTCACTGATAAAATCATCTCCATTCTTAACAATTATAATTTTTTTTTTTTAATTTTAATTTGCATTTCATTTTAAAATAATTATAGCAAAGCGATTACAAAAAAAAAATTATGGTTTAAAAATATGTTTGTATAATGAAAATTAATGAATAATGATGAAATCTTATTAAAATAAGTGCTTACTGCATATTACAGTTAAACTAATTTTGTCATATGCTTGTAACTAATTAAACTAAAAAATATAACTGCACATATATGACAATTATATATACATATTATATATGCACGTATTATAATTTATGGTTTTTAATGTTCGAAATGTACGTTTAGATTTTAAAGTTTTTTAGCTTTTTTTTAATGAAATCAACTATATTTATAAAAAAGCGTGGCCTTACCAATAAATATAATATCGTTATTAATAATAAATGTATTTGGTGTAGGTGTTAGTCCAAATATTAAATGTACTCCTGATGATAAATTTAGAACTACAAAACCACACGACTACTAAGCATTAATAATAACTAGGTGCTGAGTAGACTGTTAGACTCCAGTGTGCGTGAAAGCAGTAAAGCACGTTTACCCCGATCTATAATATCTGGAACTGGGGTATAAAGGGCGCCAAGCTCTAATAAACATTCTCGGCTACAAGGATTGCCAACATAAAAAATTATGTTTACAATAAAAATGTATTATACTGATCTGTACATTTGTAAAGTTCACTGTGCATGCTGGATTAAAAAGTTCAAACTTTCAAAGACATTCACAATGGCATTGAATTATTAAAAACCTTTATTAAATTTTAACTTAAACATCGAAATTCTACAAACCGTGTTACTATATTATTTTACCCCAGTTCCCCCCCCCCACTTAACTTAGATTATTGTCATTTACATTTTTCAGATAAATACAAATAGTAATTAAATTGAAGACACCTTACATTTTTAATAATTTATAAGCTTAAATTTAAAATTTTATAAAATGTCTGAAAACTAATGAATTCTGTCATATGTATTACAATGTAATGTGTAATAATTTATTATTACTAATAAAATATATGACATAATTGTCTGGTATTTATTCTTTAAAATAATATATGTTAAACATTGAATTATTATTGTATGTATGTAACTTGTTTTACCCATATTAATTTTATACAAACAATTAGGCACACAATAATATTTAAGCAAATATCACCAATAGTTACTAAATATGTACATTTTTCTTTTTAGATTAAAATGCCTTCTGAAGTAGTACAAAAAGAAGCTGAGATTGATGTCAAAGAGAAAGATATTATTGGAAAAATAGATACAAAAACAGGGACAAAAGAAAACGATTCTCAAGAATCCAAAACAGAAGAAATTCAAACAGTTGATAAACCCGAAGAGCCCGAAATCACCGAAGAAGAATTGTCTGAAAGTGAAAACAAAGAAAACGAGGAACCTACTGTTGAAGATATTGAGTTGCAAAAAAAACGTGCCGATCAACTTTTAATTGATGGTAAACGTCATTTAATAATTAAAGATTTTCAAGTAGCTGTTGATGTCTTAAGTGAAGCGTGCAGTCTATTTGGAACCATTTATAGTGAATTGGATGAAAAGTGTGCAGAGGCTTATTTCAATTATGGTTGTGCGCTTCTTGAACTTAGTAAAAATCAAACAAGTCCTGTTGGACTAGAAGAAAAAGATGAGGAAGAAAATGACGGTGAGACTTCATCTGAAGAAATGGATTCAAGTAATGTGACAAATGAGGATAGTAAAGCTTCTGTATCAAATACCACTGTTGAAGTAGAAGAAAAAGAAAAAGAAACAGACAATGTTGATGACAAATCAGCTGAAAAAAAAGATGAAGAATTAATTGAAAAAAAAGAAGAATCAACTGAAAACAAAAAAATTCTACCAGAGGAAACATCGGTTGTCGAAGAAGAAAATGAAGTTAAAGGACAATTCACTGAAAAAGAAGAAATGTCTGTTGATGAAATTGAAGAAAAATCCACTGAAAAAGAAGAGGTTTCTGTTGATGAAGCAGAAAAACCAGATGAAGAAGATGTTGGGGAAGATGATGTAAATGATTTACAGATAGCTTGGGAAATGCTTGACTTGGCAAAAGTGATTTATAAAAACAAAGATACTGAAGAATCAAAACTCAAACTAGCTGAAGTATTAATGAAATGTGGAGAAGTAAGCATTGAAGATGAAAAATTTGAAACAGCTATTCAAGATATGACTGAATCCTTGGAAATCCGAAGGTGAGTTATTGTTCTGTATTTTTTTTTTAAATTATAAGAAATTTGAATTAATAAGTTACGTTTTTATAGGTTATTATTACCAGAGGACAGTCGTATCATTGCTGAAACATTATTTCAATTGGGCATAGCGCAGGAATTGGGTGGAAGCGGTGAACAAGCAATTGAGCTGCTAACTGAAGCAGCTGCTGTTTTGAATCAAAAAATTAAAACCTTGGAAAGTATGGACAATGATAATGAAACAACCCAGGCAGAAATCGCCGAAGTTAAATCTATTATTCCCGAAATACAAGAAAAAATTGTAGATATCAAAGAACGTAAAAAGGCTGCTGTCAGTGCATTGTTGGCAGCTGTGGGTGCTTGTAACGTAGCTACAACAAATGGTGAAGCATCGTCAACATCCAAACAGGCATCCAACATTGGCCATTTGGTACGCAAAAGACCTAAACAAGAGGAAACAGCAGATGCAGCTCCAAACAAGGTTCCTAAACTTGATGACTCCTCAAATGCCAAACAATAATTTGGAAACTATACATTTGTTTAATTTATTATAATATTCCTCCAGTTTTAATCGTTGGTTTAATTTTTATTTTTTAAAACTCCAAATGAAATACTTTGTATTTTAATTAATTAAGTGAATTATTTTTGTATTTTTTTTCTTTAAATTAAGGTAACGTAACATGAAAATAAAAATCAAGACTGTCTTTTATCATATTCATTTTTTTTTTTTTTTTATGTTCACATTACTTCCACATCTTATTAATAAACCGTCTAAACCCTATTTAAAAATAACAATTCTGCAATATTCTATTTACACAAATCTTTGAATGGTAAACATGTAATTTTACCAGTAACTGGACCACTTGACCACAAACCTTAGGTTGCACATCAACACATAAATTATCTGAATCTAATTTTATTAGTTCTGTTCCTCATCTAGCTTGCTACAGTCTACTATTATTACTCTGCCACCAATATTTGAATTAACAGTTTCAATGTGATTTTGATCCAAATTTAATTTTACTATTTAACAATAAATGAACCAAGCATAAATAATAGCATGTTGATAAATCATTACCAATTATACAGAGTATAGGCATGATGGCCTAAGACAGGGATGGCGAACCTTTTCGTAACAGCGTGTCAAATAAAAATTTTGGTAGGATTTTGTTTTTCCTACGTGTCAACTAGTTCGATAACCCTACAATTTTTTTTTCAAAAACTTTAATATTATCAAACGTACATATTCGTGTGTCACTAAAATAGTGTGAGCGTGTCACTCTGTGACACGTGCATAGGTTCACCATCTCCGGCCTAAGAAAACGTCTTATATTAATTATGTAACATTTGAAGAAAAAATACTTAAATTTTGGATTTTGTCAACTTTTTGACATATTTTTCGCTTTTAGAGTAAAATTACCAGTGTTGAGACTTATCTAGATAAATAGTTGCATTTTATCTAAATAATTATCTTCGATAAAAAATTCGTTTATACGAAAACTGAAATATCCATTTTTATTGTCAATTTATTTTTTTGATAATTAATACTTTAAAATTTAAATTGTCAAATGATTTCAGTAAAAAAATTGTATTTTCATAATAATATTATACAGTGAAACCTCTGAATAGCGGACACTCTCGGTCAATGAATTTTAAGAATGAAAATAAAATACATTTATGAAAAAATATACATTGAAAACAAATATTAAAATCAGCAGTCTACAATATCTATATTCCTAAACTCATAGCTTTATTTACAATAATTAGATCATGAAACAATGAATTTTTATAATGCAGTTTATGGTTATCAAAATTTAATAAATGTTCTCAAAAATTTGTCCTATAATTAAAATTTAAAAATAAAAATGGGAAGGGGGACATGGGTGCCCGCAAGCAAATGAATTTTAGGAATGAAAATAAAATAAATTTATAAAAAAAAGTGATAGAATTGAAATTTAAAAATAAAAATGGGAAGGGGTACATGGGCGCCCGCAGGCAAATTAATTTTAAGAATGAAAACAAAATAAATTTATAAAAAAAAGTGATAGAATTCAAATTTAAAAATAAAAATGGGAAGGGGGATATGGGCGCCCGCAGGCAAATTAATTTTAAGAATCAAAAAAAAAAAAGATTATAAAAAAATGTGAAAGAATTCATATTTAAAATTAAAAATGGGAAGGGGGACATGGGCGCAAGCAGGCAAATAAATCTTAAGAATGAAAATAAAATAAATTTATGAAAAAATGTACATCAAAAAGAAATATTAAAGACTGCAGTCTACAATATCAGTATTCCTAAACTCAAAGCTTTGTTTACAATAGTTAAGTCATGAAAAAATGAATTTTTATAATGCAGATTATGTTAATCAAAATTTAATAAATGTTCTTAAAAAATTGAATGAGAGTTTAATTTGTAAAATAAAAATTTGAATGGGGACATGGGGGCCCGCATTCAAATTAATTTTAAGAAAGAAAATAAATTAAATTTATGAAAAAATGTACATCGAAAACCAATATTAAAGACTGCAGTCTACAATATCAGTATTCCTAAACTCATAGCTTTATTTACAATAATTGGATCATGAAACAATGAATTTTTATAAAGCAGTATTTGGTTATCAAAATTTAAAAAATGTTCTTAAAAATTTGAACTAGAATTAAAATTTAAAAATAAAAATGGGAAGGGG